>NW_028277165.1:28745789-29058684 GCF_051122295.1 Plectrocnemia conspersa
AGATCCTTCAGCATGGACAATGTATCGCAAAAATCTTTCGTACAACTGAAGGACTACCCTTGATTAAAATAAATAATTCAGTCTAATGAATCCTTTATAATAGGGTGCAAAATATAAAATATGTGACAATTAATTAGTATTTAATGTTGTCAAAATATATTTTCTAAATATTAGATTCAATTAAAAACAGTATTCTATTTTATTTAAAGAGAAATTGGGTGTAAAAGTAAAAACAAAACTTGAGAACCATAGATAATAAATTAAACGTTTAGGCTTTGAGCAGTTATCACAGGCTGGTCAAAAAATTGTTTTTAAAAAATATATCGATGGTTTACCAGATTTTATTATAAATTTTTGTAATTTGCCAATTCCTGATAAAATAGCTAGGCTAGGTTAGGCTAGGTTGGGTTATGTTAGGTTAAAACTTTTAAACGTAATATATTGATTAAATAATATCAACAAATCTTTTAAAATGGCTTTAGATAATATAAATTAAATTGGGCATGACATACATGCCTCTGGACTTACAAGTTTTTTTTTTAATTTTTGACATAACATAAGATTCTTATCTGTTTTTAGGAGGCAATATCGTCTGATGATTTAAACAAATTTTTATTCAACTGGATAATAGTTATATTAAATTATTAATTTAAATATTATGGTTAATAATCTGATTCTACCAGAAACAATAAACCAAAGATAATTAAACATTTATTTACTTTGGGCTTTAACATTTGAGTATTATTAGAATGTGTTTATTAAAAGTTTTAATTAGGCGCTCATCTCGCTCCTCGCCCACCTACCAAACTAACCCCTTGCCAAAGTTCGCCTAACCTCTTTCCCAACAAATTAATTTATCTACAATGCGATCTTCACAAGCGAAAGGGTCCGACGCGAACGAACGAATTTCGAATAATATAATGATAATTTAGTAGTTGGCGACACCACCGCCGCGTATAGGGCCACTTCATAAAGCCCACTTACCATATCCATTATCAAGTTTAGGCCGAGGAGAGTCTGGGTCGCAAGACGTGGTCTGAATAACGCCCCCGACAATGGCTGAGAAAAGGCCCGGCCAGAGAAAGGGGCGGAGGGATATGCCTCTATTGCGGGCCCTATTTAGGGTAAGGAGGCCACTATTTGGGAAGCATTCGTATGCTGATCTCTCGGTACGAGCGGCCTTTTATTACGTTCAAGGGGGACACTTAGAGACGATATTGTGCCAATATTGGAATTGCGTGCATGATTTGGATACGTTCAATGTTTTTGGTTATTTACTATAAATTTTATTTTAATTATTGAGAATTTTGACTGCAACATAATAAAAACTCTATGTACAAAGATTTCAACAAAAATAGTTTTTGCAGTATAAATGTATTGAAATTAACTCATTTTGCTATTTTTTTGTTAGATAAACTCTTTACAGATATATACAAAACCACTGTCAAGCAATAATACATCAACTAAACGGTTCCATGGTAACTTTCAAAAAACATTGGACAAAGCTTGACATGAGCAACTTTTTTGGTAGATAAGTCTAGAATTACCATAGACACTGGCGTCGTGTTATAGAAGCTTTGAAACACAATTCAATAAATTCATAACGCAGCCTTTGTTAAATAACGCACTTTCTAAATTTTTAAGAGGTGGTGTCGACAATCCGTAAATACTGGATGGCTTTCGATTGTGAGCTTTAGAGTACAATAAAAAGTTGCGATCGCGTTCCTTATTCTTGTCCGTTGTAGTCAGGACTTTTGCATGATCTATCGAGCTTCCAACGATCTTATTATTTATTTATTTAATCTAATTTTTTTTTAGTTAATACAGCTAATTGTTTATACACTAAAGAAATTTAATTAAAACATATACACAAAATAGAATATAAAAATAACTTTAATATTAAAATTTATTTTTAAAGCAAGAAGGTATTTTCTTTATCCTATTTTTAATTTTTCTGGTTGTCCTAGGAATATTACCATACAAATTAACGTCTCCGTACATTACTCCCCTGTATGGCAAACAAATACCCAGCTTAATTCATTACCCGGTCCCACATGTATTTTTCGAGGAAGAACCGGGTACCCGGTTCGATTCCGGGTATTTTTTGTAAGCTATTAAATAAACTACTTTTGTAAGCCGTTAAGAATTTAATTTTTATTATATTTGAATCTTTGATTAAATATGACGTGATATATTTATTTTATTTTATTATAATAAATAATATTTTTTTTTTTTAAAATAGGGTATTGAAATAAAATCGATATATTATGTTATTATTAAAACTTTACACAATCGAAATATTTTTACATTCCATCGGTAGGTTAGGCTAGTTTAGGTTAAGTGCTCTCTTTTTTTGTCGTTCTAAGATGTTAGTCGCTTAAGAACGCCGATTCGGCTCTTCCATTTAATTTGAAATAATACAAAAAAAAATATTTTAAGTTAATCAACCGGATACCCATCGAAAATTACTCGGTTTTCGGTTCCATGAAAAACATTACGGGTACCCGGGTACCCGGTTTCGATTCTACCCGGTTCAAATGCCCTACTCCCCTGGCAGTATTCGTTTTCATATACCTATCTATCCTTAACACTTTGAGTATTGAGTTAATTTGTAAGCATTTGTTAATATACACTTGAAAGTGGGATAATTTTACGTATATTTCCATAACTATTTATGTTGTTATTTATTTATTATTATTTAATATTGCAGTTATAGTAAATAATTACAAAAATTCAATGATTTTAATAATTTTATTGCTTTGATTTATTTTAATACTTTTATGTATTAGCATGTTTTAATAATTTATTTTAACATTTTTCTATTATAAAATTTCGTTAATTTATTTTAAATATTTATTATACATATATTATGGCTCTCAATATTTTAAAATAAAATAATTTATTTCGTACTTTTTAATTTAGGAGTAGTATTTTGTAAAGAAGTCATTTATAAAAATTTCAATTAAAAAAAAAATATTCTAATAATATAATTTTATTATATTTCTTAAGTTATATATGTAAATATATAACAATTACATGATATATAAATACATAATATAACTATCTGGGGTACCTAAAAACAGTGAAAATTTGCTCGCCGTACATATACGGCGATACTCCTTAAAGAGTTAATTGTTAAATTAAATTACAATGTTCCTCAAAATTTATTTTTTTATCTACAATCTCCTAAATATTTTTTAACACAAAGATGCTTTTGTCAATTGCTATGAGGAGCTGAGAAATTTATGTAGGATAGTGCTCATTTGTTTTAGGTGTGCACCATTATGTTTTTTTTTTAATATTTGATTGTAAAATTATTGTTTGACGTAAAATGAATAATAATCCGCAAGTGAAACTTTTCTTACTAAAAATAATATTAAGTACAATTATATTCATTAAATTGATTGACATAGTTCTCAAGCATTTTTCTGGTTTGTTAAAATATAATATATCGATTAGTGCCTTCTCGGACCTTTTATTATCGTCCCTATTATAATACACAACATTTTCTCGAAACTGTTAATCCAGAACACCTGTTATAATAATACATTAAAAACAGACAGATATTGTTATTATTATAAAATAATTATATAGATATTATCATTTGCATTATTTAATGCATTTTCTATTTAACTATTTTAAACCATATATTTAGTTAGATTATTGCCCTTTTTGCATTTAATGCAAATATAATAACTTTAAGAGTTGTTTAGAATTAATAATGAGTAGAGTCGAAAAGGTGTAGCTTTTTTTTACGAACAAGTTGATCTAGGTAGAACTTATTTTGCAATCTAATGTTAAGCCCAAGTACTCGAGTTAAGCCTAAGTAAATAAAAAAGATGTATCTCTTAATAACGCCTGTCAAATATAAATAGATATTTTTTAAAAACGGTCGTATAATTATAACAAGCTTCGAGCTGAAATAAATAATATCATATTCGGGTAAGCTCTATAGAACGCTTTTTATATGTAGTAATTTGCACTAAAGTATTTATTATAAACAATTTTCAAGCTAACTATGTTTTTCTACATATATGCTTAATAATTTTGTAATATGGTAGATGTAAGCTTAAAGTGTAAAAATAATCATAAAATGAACAAAGTCTTATAAAAATAGATATGCAATTTTTTAGTACCCATAAGTTCTGAATTATGATTTGCTTGAAGTATCATGAAGAAAAGTGACCTATATTTTCATAATATTATAGCTAAGTATAATATGCCCGATCAAGTTAAAACATATCGTAAATGGAATGTAATTGTTTGAGCAAGTAAAAGTGGCATAAAAATCTAATGGTTTTAAAGAAAAAACAAATCGCTTTCACGAGAGGTTTTAGTATCGTTCCCTGAAAATAAAATTTAATATGTCAGATTTTTTTAAGCACCTAAGGTGTCAAAACAGTTAATATGACGACCAGGTGGCGATAATGGACGTGCGCGGTCAAAATCTCTCAGGGACGATAGTCCGCAACCTTAAAGTCACAGTAAAAGAAATAAATGGTAACTAATGGGATCCTGCGATATTGCTGACTACGGCAATATATTTCCCAGAGCCAGGCCACCTTTAACCAACGTGAAACCTTTAACCGCAAAGGATATTATCTACGAAGTTGAAGTTAAGGCAGTATTATCTTTCTTTGTCTTGCGCGATATATTATATAAGGGGACAAAGAAACAATACATATGTATGTATAGCATAAAAATAAATCATTTTGATGAAATCTTCATTCAGACATCATAATCACTTATATTTATTATACTAATGCTGTCGTACTGACCGAATATATTATTCGAATAATCATATGGGCCGTTGATTTTGAAAGTGGGGCAAGTCCATATTATGTTATTGTTGGATAATTTTGCATTTGAATTGATTTAAAAATATTAGTAAGCAATAATAGACTTATTTTATATGGTTTATGGTCTTTTTTTATAAAAATATAATGTCATAATTATAAACATGTTTTTAATAGGGCTCAATGGACTTACCTCACTTTCGAAAGCAATGATTTTATAAAAATTGTGATTTTGTCTTTTCAAGAGTTTAATTGTAATAAAAAAATATAATAAATTATTTTTTTTACTTTTTTATTTTTCACTTCACTTCATACTTTTTTAGAGTAGGTGCATTAGGTTCATCCCAGGTATAAATATGAATTTCATTTTTATGTAAATTTTGGAAACCTTGATTTAAAACATACCTGTTTCGATTATAGCAGGGCTTCTTAAACTTTTTTTCATATATATATATTTTTTTTTAATGAGGGATGTGCTTGTTCTTTACTGCGTAAAATCTCTTCAACATTTTTTAAAGATGAAAGATATTAGAAAATATGTGTTAAAGCTGAAAAGGTAATTTCACATAAATATGTTGTGTTAAATGTCAAAAGAAGATTTAATGCCATGTCAGAGATTATGGCAAAATTGGTTCTAGTTCTGATTTAGAATTCAGTCAAGGGTATTTTTGGAAAATCTAGTTTTAAGTTTGAGTCACTCGAAAGCTCAGCAAATTCCTCTTGAGCTTTATATGGCAGGTGATCAATCTCACTCAAGCCAATTAAAAATGGTTTTTTAATCAATGATAGTTTTTTGAAATCAATATTTGATATAAAATATTTAAGAAACTGTGTTTCTAGCGCTTTTAAGTGACCTATATTAATTTTTGCGATAAAAGTTTTACAATGATTTTTCTCGATTATGAAATTGTCGATACTGGAAAACATTTCGAACGAATCCTTTTCTACTCTACTTTTTCAAATGTTAATATTTTTAATACAACTTTCAATTTTATCATTCGAAGTAAATATATCGCAATTATTTCCTTTAAGAAACAAGTGGAGATCGTTTAATTTCTCAAAAATATCTGATAGAGAACGCAGCTTGGATAGCCATAGGTCATTTTAAAAAAAAGCAGCAAGATCACATTTTGGTTCGGTTAAAAATATTTCAATTTCGTCCTTTAATAACAATAATATTTTAAAACTTTGACTGTTGATATATATTTTACTTCTGCATGTAATAATAAATGTGTATAATGGGAATCCGTATCCTTACAGATATTTGCAAATAAGCTGTTGTTAAGCATGGCTCATAATAAAATATATAATCTTAACAGCATCCTGAAGCACATCGTTCAATTCTGGTGCTAATTTTTTTGCTGCTATAGTCCAGTCAAATAAGGGTTTAACCTCGGAATGAAAGATAACAAGCTGAAATTTTGCACAGACCTTTGTTTTGGCGTTCTTAATATATGGTGAAAAGTCTCAAAAGATATCGTGTCTGCTAATCAAGATATTAAAGGTCAAAGGTCATAAAAATCGTTTATTTTGCAAATATCTCGCCTCTTTTGCGTCGCATGTCATTAAATGCTTAACAAAATTAATAGAAAATAAAATTTTCTACAAGTTTGTTATAATTTATTTCTTCGTATGGTTAATGGTTTTCGAGATATAGCGCGGGGAGTGGGAAGCGCGCATCCGTTTATAGGATAACGCTATGTAAACTACGGAGCCAGAGTTACCTGTACATTCTTCCACAGTTTCGTAGAGAACATCGCAAATTGTTATCTGCTAAATGAACCCATCTAAAGCATTATAACTTTCAATCTCCATATCTTCAAAAATCATCATCGATAATGCAAAAAGTAATACGTATGGCCTCTGATACTTCTTGCAAAAGCGGGACCATCCAACATTTTGTCGACAGAATTCGATGCATAAATTGTACTGAGAGCTTCCTTGATTCCGCTTCCATTCATTATATACCCTATGCATCCAATAAAATACATAAGCATATGAAAGCCTCCTAGTTTCACAACTACTCTGGACAAGTCTGAGCTAGCATCTGAAGCTGCTACGATTTCACGTGCTTTTATGTACAACGGCTGATCAAAAGTTATTAAGCATGTTCTTTGTTCATGTTTCTTGGCAGTGTTTATAGCACACTGTAATGTAGTGTAAATTGTGTCCATATTACTCACAGGATGATGAATAAAAGTAAGAAACAGAATCCGAGAAGTTACAAAGTTCTCATTGTTTTTTGTAAGTTGTTCAATAAATCCATTCCACCCTGGCAACGGTGAGATATTTTTCCACTTTCCGTACTTCCACAACAAATCAACTACATTAAATATATATTTTAGGTTAGTTCTTCTACATCATTAAAATTTCGAACTTGAATCTCTTGCTCAATCCGGGTACGACATGATTTTCATACACTAGAAGGGGTATATGTGATAGTGCTGCTAACTCATTTGCACTTGGTTTTGTTGTAAATTTCTTTATGCGGTCATCAGATATAACTTCAGATTTTGGAGTTATTATTTTTATCATTTCCATTATATGAACAGTATTATAGCCATCAAGAGTATAAATATTTTTCTGCATTATCTGCTGCATACTGTACTAAGGCACTTGACTATGATGGTTGATTACGAGGCTGTGAGTAATAAACAGCTGAAATTTAACATTTTACAGTATCACTATATGAAGCGAAAAAACCTAAACTTGACAAAACATCCAAAATTCTTTTTGGATGTTTGGCCTATCTGTATTTTTTCTATGAAGAAATACAGACAGGCCTATTAATAACTGCGAAGAAAAGGACCTTTTTCGTATGGAAGTCATTATAGCATGACTTATAGCTGTGTATTTCGTTTTAAAATGCCCCGTCTTTCCTTTCTGTTCTTTATAATAACTTCTTGCAGAAAATGTAATAAAGTTTTCGGAATTTCTTCATTAATATTTTACTCGGGGGCGGATAAGACTTGGTCTCAACAACAGAAGGTCGAATATCTTCTCTAATAATCGCCGCAGCAGCTTCCACTACGCGCAAGTGTTCTTCTTCCAAAGTGCCTTTTTTATTTTCATACCAAGCTATGGATAAAACTTAAGCTTGAGCATCGCGAAAAGAAAAAATAGGGAATGATCCAATCTTCGTTATAACTATAATATCAGTTAAATATTTTTCTCTTAATTTGGAAATGATCTTCTTATCATCTGGTACATACTCCGTAAGGACATCTCTCAACTCTTTCAATTTTTTCGCACAAATTTCTTGTCGACCAATATTTCATTCTTAATTCCTAATAATACAATGAAGAAAGTAATAAAATTATGGTTCAAACGACTTGCCGAGACCACTTTTTTCACGATTGTTTACTTTTTCAAAGCTTATACCAAGTTAAGCAGGTAGAAATACTCGCTGGATTCTATAAACGGATGTACGCCTCCCACTCTTCGCGCTATATCTCAAAAACGGTTAATGATACAAAACAAATATTATAACTAAACTTGTAGATAATTTTATGCTTTACAAGTTTTGTCAAGCATCTAATGACGTGCAACGCATAAAACGCGAGATATTTGCAAAAAAATAAATTTTGTGACCTTTGATATCTTGATTAGCAGACACGATATTTTATGAGACTTTTCACCCTGTCCTTAGAACATCAAAACAAAGGTCTGTGCAAAATTTCAGCTTGGTATCTTTCATTCCGAGGTTTAGCCTTTATTTCGCCTTATTTGACTGGACTACTAGTTATATGATCATAAAAGTTATATGATCATAATGAGCAGCTTGAAAAAATGTTTTAAAACATTTAATTTAAAATCATGTATTTAAATATTTTACAATAAAATATCGCGACCCCATTTGAGGTCGCGACCCATAGTTTAAGAAGCTCTGGTTTATAGTATTAAGCAGAAACTGTCAGTTTATGGCATGGTAGTGCTTTTTTAAAATCAAATGAAAAAGTAAAATAGTGTTCTGGGTTTTTTTTGAGACTAGCGCTTTATCTTCTTGTAAGGCTTTTCTATCTAGTTTAGCATATTTTAAATGAAGTTCATGTTCTTTAATTAAATTTGTTTTTTTCTTAAATATTGCGTGACGTTCTTGAAGTTGATGATGAAAGTCTAAATTCAAAATATTCTAAAATTTTTTCTCCTTAACACTTTAACTACCGGCAGTTTCACTATTATACTTACTCTAAATACCGACACTTTTTCGCAAATCTGCGCAAATCTTCTTATTTAAATTGATGTATTTTTTGATACAGTCTGATTTTTGCTAGACATGTTATTGAAATTGAAAAAATACTAAATATATGTAAATTGATATTTTTTAAATGGACCATGGTATTGAATAATTTTTTTATCAAAATAAAATTCAAATTCATACATATAAATTCATACAATTGTAAAAAATTCAAATAAAACACTAAACATAAATATACAATACAAAATACACAAAAGACGCCAATTGGCGTCCGCAGTATTTAACGTTCGGCACGCTTAAGACCGGTAGGTAAAGTGTTAACATAACTTGTGTTATTTTCCTTACATTTATCAACGTACAAATTGTACATTTTTACTATATTCAATTAAAAGTTTCAATCCTTTCTATTTGGATTGTGAGACCTTGTATAATGGCTTTCTGATTTAGAAAAAATTTCAATGTGTTTTTTCAGGCGTTTTACTTCTTTATCATTGGTTTTCTTGGAGGAACATTCTATTCTATTACGAAAATCTTCTACAAAATTTTATTGCAATAAGAAAACGGTCCATTTTTTTGCATACTAAAATTTTTGCTTCTTTTGTATCTAAATAATATTTAAAACTGCGTTTCCCTGTAATTTATTGGACGCATTAGCACACTTTTTTGTAAAAACATTAGTCTGTAAGACTCCAAATTTTTTTAAATTTTGTTTCCTCGTAATTATTGAAACACACTAAAATAGCACGCTTTTTAATTTTCATAAAAATTATTTTATTTTGAGTGGACTTGCCTTACTTTCAAAATCAAGAAACAATTATTATCATAGACTAAAATAAATTAATAATAAAAAATTCAGATATGATTGTGAATTGATAAAAAACAGAAATTTTAAGATAATTCCCAATAAAAATTAGCTCTAATTTTCTTTTAACAAAATGGACATGCCCCACTTTCAAAATCAACGGCTCATATGTATATATATATATATATATATATATATATATATATATATATATATATATATATATATATATATATATATATATATATATATATAATATATAAACACAATCTATTTTTATTGGGTTTATATATCTTAAATCAAACTATTATTTAACAGTAAATAAATCTTGAAAGAGTTGAAAAATGAAAAAACATGCAGTTAAAACATTTTTTTTTTATTATATAAAATATAATTGCTATATACCTTTCTTTTCTCTTCCTTCGTGCCTAAACACTATATTCTTTCCAAGTTCTCTCTTCCACATCACAATGGGTTCTGGTACTCCAGTGGCGTCACACCGTAACCTGATAGCGCCACCTTCCAATGCCACGCCATTCGAGCTGCCATCGTCGTCGTTCAAGATATCTGGCGATATAACGACTTCCAAGAAGCCCATCTGTCAACAAACACTAATTTACATTTAAATGTTCAAAGTCCGTTTGGATTCAATTAAAGGCATCTTCACCTGGCTCATCATCGGATCAGTGTTGATTTGGCACATATACGTGCCAGAGTCATTAGCTTGTACGTTAGCCACGTGCAATTTCCACGTATTGTGACCGTTGTACGTGACTGAGAGCCGGGAATTCAGAGACACCATGTGTGTGTGGATAGCTAGGATGGCTTTTGAATCCGATTTAATCCATGCTACCTGTAAAATAATAATAATACCTAAATGTATCTTAATGTATTGAGCAACAATTAAACTTAAATTTATCTTACATTTACCAACTATCTTTTGTACAAAAACATATGTGATTAGTAATTTGCCTTTCAATTATTTAGTATGGATTTATAAGCACATAAAAATGTTTTTCAATTTCGCTATGTAATTCAATATTAACTTTATATAAATAAAATAAATAAAAAAGCATCTTAATATATAATACATTATTCAACAAATAGTTTTGCAATGTATAAAAAATACACATTGGCGATGCGATCGATTGAAAATCAACTACTTTATAGCATCGCCAAGTGGCAATTAAAACTTAATAAACAAACTCACTTAAGATATTTACGATAAAATTCAGAGCATTGAAAAGTACGTAAAGCTAAAAATATAAACCAGCAGAAAATGAATTGTGGATAGTAAAAAAATTGCTTAAATATAAACACACAAATTTTCCACCGTTAAAAACTGGAAATAGTATAGCTGGCACATTATCAAGATCAGGGCAAGGTAAAGATGTTAGTTGAAGCTTTTTATGTATTGTATGAACTCACTTTAAAATTTATTAAACTAATAACAATGAAAATATATCGATAAAAAAATAGAAGCATCCGCAAAAGAAAATGATTTGAATTGCAAATTATAAATGAAACAACAAACATTTTAAGCACCTGTCTAACTATTTGTAAAACAGATAAAAACTATTCATAACTATTTAGGAAACAGTAAAGCGTTTAAATGTTTATTTATTTAAATGTTATACTTGATATAATGTCAAAAGGCTTTTCGATATTTAAAGAGCCACACCGTAATATTACCACATATTAATTTTTTTTTAAATAACTCAATAACATAATTTTAATGTGTAGTATTTTTAAAATATGACACCAAAGATGTTGATTGGTCTATAACTTTTATTTATTTATTTATTATTTTATTAATTTATTTAGCTTAATAGCTAATCTTTACTTCTAACAAATTTAGTAAACATATATAAAAATATATAAAAAATACATAACAGAAAGAAAAAATAAAAATATACAATAATAAAGTCTTAATATTATAATTTATTTCTATATGTACGAAGGTGTTTTTTTATTCCATTTATGAAACCCGTTATATTTTTGCTGTTTCGGATTTCTCTTGGAAGACTATTATATAAATCAAAACCTCCGTACATAATTCCCCTAGCCGTACTCGTTTTCTTATGCTTAATTTTCTTCAAATTTTCTCTATTTCTAGTATTATATTTATGTACATCTTTATTTCTTATTAAATACTTATTAAAATATTTTGGTAATATATTATTTTCTAACTTATATATAAATACTAAAACATTCATACTCAATATTTCTTGAACATTCAACCATTCTAATCTATCAATCATACTTTTACAATTAGTTAATCTATTTTTATTTAAGATTACTCTCATTGCCCTATTTTTTAATTTTTGCGACATTTGTTTATCTAATTTATTTAACATATTTAATAGTGTTGCACAATAATTAAAATGGGGCAATATTATACTATTGTAAATTATTTTTTTTTGTATTTATACCTAATATATTTCTTAATCAAGATAATAAACCTATTTTTCTACTAATTTTTTTTTTATATGTAATTACAATGTTCTTTAAAATTTAATTTTGTATCAACAATTACTCCTAAATATTTTATATTATCCACTATTTCTATACTAGAGTTATTTATTACTATTTTGGTACTATTATCTAACACATTTTTATAATTAATAAACATACATTTAGTTTTATTCTCGTTTAATTTAAGTACATTATTCTTTAACCATATTTCTAATATACTTAATTCATTATTTAAATTATTTACAATTTCTTTAATGTTATCACCTATGCAATACATTAATGTGTCATCCGCAAATAGATGAATTTTACATTTTTTCACGTTATTAACTATATCATAAATATACAAAACAAATAACAATGGTCCCAATTTAGACCCTTGTGGTACTCCATATGACACTAATTTCTCTTCAGAATATACATTATTTATTTTAACTTTTTGTTTTCTTTTATATAAGTAATTATTAAACCATCTTAAAACTATATCACTTATACCTATACTCTCCAATTTCTTAAACATTATTTTTCTGTCTATTGTTTCGAAGGCTCTCTTGAAATCCAAGAAAACTGCTCCAATGATTTTGTTTGTATCCTTAGCCAACAGCCAATCATTTATCACTACTTGTAATGCAGTTTCAGTGGAATGCTTTTCTCTGAATCCCGATTGTTGTTCACATATTATGTTTTGAGAAGTAATAAATTCCATGTTGATTGGTCTCATTTCTTTAACTTTTTTACTATTTTTTATTTTAGGTATAGGTACAATAGTAGCAATCTTTAAATTTTAAGGCATTTCTCCTAAGGAGAGTGCTTTATTTATTAAATAATTTAATTTAGTTCCTATTATTTTCCATGTTTCTTTAATTATATTTATATCTAGTTCATCAGTACTAGTTCCTTTTTTAAATTTACATATTATGTTATGAATTTCATCTAATGATACTGATTTAAATTTACTAAATTTTACAATTATTGCTTTATTATTATATTGTACTAAATTACTAATCCTTGGTATTGAATTCACAATTTCTTCTATGCTCTCAATGTAATATGTATTCATTTTTTCTGCTATTATATAAGGATCTTGATATATATTTTCATTAATTTCCATTTTTATTATGTCGTTTTTCTGAGTTGGATTAATTAATTGTTTTATTGATTTCCACATCTTATTTGGATCATTTTGTATTTCATCTATCAATTTTTCATACCATTTCTTTTTAGCCATTCTTAATACTTTGACTGCCATTATTTCTACATTGTGTGTATGTTTTCCATTTTTCATTAAAGACTTTAAATTCTATTTGTTCTGTTTTTAATATTTGAAAAATTTTGTATGACTCGTCTCTTTTTTTTATAGCATTTTTAACATCATCATTAAACCACGGTTTTGGGTTGTAACGATATTCCTTTTTAAAATTATATTGACTTTTTGTTTTACAATCTACTATATTCTTATAAATTTTGTTCCATATTATGTTAACATCCATATTATCTACATTTCAGTCACATTTTTGTAATTCTAATCTTAATTTATTAAAATTAATTATGGTCATTAGAAATTGTAAAAACTGCGACAATTATTTTTGTGGCTGGAAAATATTCGATGGTGTTTTTAAATAATCATTATTACATATTTTAGCCAGAAATAGATGTGCTTTTAGAAAATCATTTCGTAATACAATACTAAAAAATACTTTCGAGGCCTAAGAAACTGTTTGATATCATAATGTCTTATCAAAAAGCCCTTAAGAGAATTCTCTCTAAAAACGTTTCGTGCGCGAAAATCTTTAACGACCTGCGACACGCATCTATCTATTTTTACGTCTCCCATGTTTTTTTGTAAATCCACTCGATTTTTCAATATAATTAGTAGCTTTGTTACAATTATTAGAGAGCAGTTTTTACGACCGAATGCTTTTTTCTGCCTATTTTGCATTCAGAAACTTTTTAAAGTTAAAATATGATCAATTGATATCATTAGAAAAATAAATAGAAATTTATCTTCTCGTTCATTGTCTTTTTGAGTGTTTTATAGTACGATTGTTGTTGAGAATAATTATTCATTGTCACGTGAAATAGGAGTAGCTACTAATAGTACTTGAACACGTAAGTTAGAAATTAAAGATTCATTCAAGAGTAAAGTTATCTTATATTTATATGGGTTAAATAAAAATATATTTTTTTAACAAGAATAAAATAATAGCTAGCAATTCTTGTTAAAAAAAAAATAGGAAAAACTTTCTAATCAATATATAATATCTGATACAAAAATTAAGTTTATTGAATTGATTAAGGCGATTGTTAAACATAACAACACATACGTCAATATTATTATCAAGTTATTTATTCGACGTTAAAGTATGTGTGCCAACGCAAAACTTATACGCGCGCTTAAAGCATGAATGATTTATTCTCGATTCGTTACTTTTACCTGGCGCTCGATATGTCTATAACTCTATACCGGCACTTAGACAGTTTTCTTGTGAAATATAGCACGGAACCGTTTTCTGGATGACGATGTCAAAACGATCGTAGAGAGAAACAAAGGGAGAGTAGTACAAGGTGTCCCGAAAATGACGCGTCTGATAAATTATCCAGATTTGTATTGAAAATAAGCTTCGCGCACGCCAATTTGACGTTTGACAAATTCTAACATGTTCGAGAGAAAGAGCGTTTATTTTTTCGTAACTTGATTAGAACAACATAAACGTGTATTTTGTTGGCAGTATTTTTGATATCTTGATAAGATTCCGCCTTGTGAACTCAGTTCTTGCAATGATTCAATTAAGTCAAAAGTCTGACTATATTCAAGTATTTAAAATTATTTATTCACTCTTTTACAAATGTCTATTTACTATTGATGTTACTCCATACCTAGCAATCATATGTAAAAAAAATGTTTTTAAATATTTTAGCTACATATAATAACACTGAAAAATGTCAATATGTTAATATTGACATATATTATTTTTATTGTATTTTTAAACAATAATTTTGAGAATCTTCAAACATGTTATATCACATAATAAAATATGTTTAATGTATGTTATACATATGTCAGAAGCAAAAAAATCCAACGAGACACTCTTAACATATTAACGTCGTAATTGAATGCATTCCAGAGTTATAAAAACAGTTTTATATGATTTTATGCGCATAGAAAGAGAGAGAGCGGGAGGGATTCTGAAAGTAGGTGAATGTGTGGTGTACGACCACAAAAGCTGTAACGAATTTAATTACATTTCTAAAGTCCTGCTTTTAATTGCATTTTATGGTTTTAATAATTATTTTTTCACCCATTCAGTGAAAAAATGTTTTCTATAAAAAATCTCTCAATTGCTAAATGCAGATTACCTGCATTGGTAATTTTGCAATATCTAAACAGAAAATTAAAATACTGGAAAAGGAAATTTTAATTGTGTGTACATAATGTGTAGTACATGTACAAGACATCGGATTTCAAATCACGTCGAAGGAAAAGAATCGCAAGAGTTGTGTGTACATATGTATTTGCATTCGTACGTGAAATCGTTTTCGGAATGTTCTCTCTATTTGTATTGTTTCTCTGTCTTGAATTGAAATTTTTGTTGAATTGAATTAAATTAAATACTTTAGTTTATTTTATTATACGTAAACATTTAGTAATATTATATTGTAAATTAATTTCCGTTCAATAATAAAAATAAAATATGTCACCTATACATAAAAAAGCAAATTTATTATTTATTTTTAATAAAATTTTGCATCTTAGTTTATTAGCAACAAGATCAAAATCAATAAAAGAACATTAAAAATATATTAGATAGTCGAAAATGAGGAACGCTAATTCCGAACTAGCAATTCTTTACCGTTGACTTTTTTTCTTGGCCTTAACTGTCACACTTACAACTTGGTCTTAACTTATTTAGCAGCTAATATTTTAATACAGAGTAATTATTTCACAATTTTTAATTTAAATTTAATTAGACTTTATGAGATTGAGTTAAATATAATCACCTCACGCTACTCTCTATAAATTTGACTGAATTTTTTAGGTTAACGTAAGAAACAACATTTGAAGTTTGTTCACATACTTAACTGCAACAAAACCTCAAATATAAAATCATTGCTAATAAACAAACATAGTTTATTATAATTATAACTCAATTGTATACATCATTTATCTTAACCATTAGAATAAATATTTTATTCAAAAAGTTTTGTTTTAAAAACTGATTAGCAAACTTATATTGAAAAATTGTAGTAAAATTTTTATAAAATATATAAGTTAATGTTAGGTTAGAATATATCACACTATAACACAAAACTTATTTATGTTATCTTTCGAGTCTTAGAAAAAATTAAAATAAATTATTAGCTATATCGAAGAGGTGCAAAATTAGAATTTTTCATTGATATACATTGTATATGCTTAGATACCGAATTTAAATATATTATGTATAATGTAATCTATAATCGATAGATGTAAATTTTTATCTAGAGCTCATTTTAATAAATATAAATTTGAGTCTACTGTCGTGACTCGAACCTATAGCATAAGGTTTACCCATATAGAACTATACAAACTACGCTATTTCGACCTTAACTTATCACTGCCTCTCTAAACTGAACAGGACAGAAACGTAAAATAAAAATCATAAAATTTAACATATATTCTAGGAATAAATTTAACACCTATTTTATAATTAAGCTCTAAATGGTTTGCTGCAATCGCAATCTATATTCAATAAAATGAGCGCGCTTACTACAAAAATCTTTTACAAACTATCAATTAATGCAACTTAACATTTGCTTGCTAGGTGTGGAGTTACTAAAACAATACTGATTTTTATAAATTGCATTAGCTTTAAAAATAATACACTATACACATTAAAATACTTTACCATAGCTTATGAAATCAAGCAATCAAAAAAATATTGTCATTTTAATCCGAAAAAATATAATAAAAATATTTCGTGTAATGACACTAACCCACAAATCTCATATATGAGATAATGTTCAAAACAACCTTAGTTTTAAATGTAAGCAAAAACTTTTAAGTAGCATATTGCTTTAGAGGTTAAGTATGCATAATAATGCTTCCAGATATTTAGTTAAATGTACTTAATTAGCACTTTTTTTGAACTTAAATTGTTACAGTTTTTCTAGTATCTTAATTTTTAGTTAAGCATCAACATTTTTTTCATATTTTTATAATATTGTAGCTTATAACAAAATTTATTATAAACCAGTAACGTGTACTGCATATAATATTATGTATGTAAAATTATTTATCTTATTAAATTTCATTAAAAAGCCAATTACAATATTAAAAAATAAATACTATGATACTTTATTTTTTTATGAAACATGGCACATAACAAAAATATTTATACCAATTCTTTATATTTACCTTGTAATCTGAAAGATGATTGACTACACATGTGAAGTGCACGTCTCTGCCTTGTGTAACTGTTTGATTTTCCAAAGGCGCTAAAAAATCTGGCATGATGTCTGGAGTCTGTATAATTTGACCTGTGAACAAATTTAAAAAAATATAATACATTAGGCAAATATATGTATTAAAACCATGTTTTATGTAAAATTAATATAACTGAAAAGCATAATATAAAATAAATTAATTTGAAAACAATATTTATCCGTTTAAGAGTAAAATATAAACTCTTACATTATAAATTTAAAATGATGTAATTCTACTACGTAAACGAGATGCAATAAGCTCAAAAGTTGTTTATAACTCTTGAATATGTTGACTGAGCCACTTGCAGTTTGTTAACAAACTTAATTCCCTCTCAGCTCTTATATCATAAACATATGTACCGGCACTAACATCTTAAACACATACGTGATCCTTTGAGATTTTTGTCTCAGTCTCTTAAATAAACATTTGAGCCATAATAGTCTCACTCATATCCAAAACACATATTTTAAAAACTCCCACATGACATGATTCACCGTTCATATTTTCTTATACATATTAAAAATAATAAATTGCTAGAGGTTTAAGCGGGTACAGTAGGCAAATTATAATACTGTATAATTTACATACGTATTGCTAAGTAGTAAAGTTACGAACGTATGAACATTTGAGAATCACAATGATATATTGTTCGAGTTGTTAAACTCTCGGTTAAGAATTAATGTTGAGTCACTGCTCGAGAATCGAGGGTGTGACAAAAGTTGCGCCTCTCATGTAAATGGGGTAGTAAAAGTTGATCTGTATACTTTGCTTCACTTTAATTACCTGCATTGTACTTGTCTTAGAGCGACTTACTATTTTATATTTTTTCCGATTGATGTTTGTTTAACTAATAATTAATTCATAGTATCGCTTAATATTTACATTTGAGACGTTCTAAATAATTAATTGTTATCTTAAAAGGATTTATTTTAACTTAAAATCATTTTAAACATTTAATTTGTGTGATTGCCAAACTTATACAAAAATGCTTACGTGCATTTAATTTTTTGGGGACTCTTATAGCATTTAAATTACAGCTATGAGGAGCTGGTTCGATTCATAGCTTTTAATTAGAATAAATTAGAATTTGTCTTTCCTTTCCTACTGCGCAATATTTTTTTTTTATATTGTAATAATATAATATATTTTTTTTATTTACTATCGTAACATAAACTACGTTCGATAGTCTTAATTAAATTCCAATTAATAATTAAATTACAAGAAAATCTGGGAGCTTTGAGTGAATTAAAGTTAATTTCAATTGCAGCGCGTTTCCAATATTTTGTTATTCTGCTTTAAGACTTTTTTTCACTAGTAACTCTTCACAACGAAATAAAAGCTAGTTTAAATTACTCTCGAGTTTTATATATAGTTATAAAATATCTATCAAACTCTACTTTTTATTATAGTAGTTAAGCAATTTAAGTACGTTGTAGTCTTAATCCTAAACTTGCATATTTATTTTTAAAAGTTTCCAGATAGACAAACACCCTTTAAATTAATTTATAAGCTACATCTTTTTTATCCCGTCGTCATCATCTCAATCCAGATTTTTTTTTCCATTTACATACCCCTCGGAAATCCTTGTAGCGGGGATTTCGCGAAAGTCCGAAGCGCGAAAGTTGCCCCGGCGCCCGAGTTTGCACAGCTAATTCGTTCTTCGAAAAACTCCACGGAGAAAAAGTGCAAAGTTTAAAATGCCCCGTTTCTTCCTCTATCCCTGCTGCTTTTTTTCTTCCCTCCATTCACTGCACTAACGTGAAAATTATTTTTACACCTCGTCATAGTCTCGTTAAAAAAGTTTGCAGAAACGGTTTAACCGACTTTGCTACGACGAGCGTGTTATATAAATTAAATTTTCGGACGCTTCCGTATAATTAAATTTGCGCAGGCTAACTTGCATTTCATTTTGAAAAGCCTTTTCGCATGATAATCTATATAATATAATATATAATGCATACTATAAAAAAAAGCCTAATCAAATTATTTGTTTAGTTAAAATATATGAAGCGTATGTGAAAATATCTTACTAGCTTTTTTTTATTTTTCATTTACACATAAGAATATTTTTAACAAAATCAAGCACCACAAATTATTTTTTAATTATTTAATTTTATATGAAAAAAAATATAATAACAATTTATGTTAAAAGAATATACTATTAAAAATATAATTAATCCCTTTTGATGCCCTAAAATATTCAAATATGTCAGTAAGAGTCTGTTGAAGTCCCCGATAAGCATGTGGTATTATAACTTGACCACATGATCACGATGCAGTGCTTGACGTGCGTGTTAACCATAGGACGCCTACGCACATACTGAAATTGAACCGAGCTACTCGTTCTATCTCAGTTTGCGAAACACCATAATATTATCTCTCTCACTTTTGTCACTTAACACGCGAGAGAGCGAAAGGGGAAGTATCTCACTGCTCGCGCTCGAAAGAGCAGCTTCGACCCCTACTTTATCTCCCGTTCTCGGTAACCTCGGACAACTTCCGAGAGATTTTAGAGCGGGCAAAACCAAACTTGACCGAAGTAAACCCGAATTAACTTAATTTATTCTCCGTCCTAGGCCAACTTCTAGAAAATGTAGTGCAGGCATAAGGATCGTTCATTGACATCATCTCTCCGCCAGCTTCTCCACCACCACTCAGAGAAAACATCTTGATATTTATCGTCTGAAGCAACATATGTAAATATAGAGCCTCGCTGGCTGCGAAGTCATCACCCCCTAGGGTTCTCAAACCTTAAATGTTTAATTATATTATATTTTTGTTTGTTCGAAATGGTCATTAGATTTTTTTTTAAATTATAACAAATTGTAATGGTGGTTGAAATACACCCATACTGCCTCTTTTATACAAAAGTATAATTTCCATTTCAACACGTTACATGAAAAATTTTGATCTGAGTTTTTAATTATATTTAAATAATGAAAAATAAGTTGCCAGAACTAATTGGGTATATATTACCAGTTCCAAAAGCACAAGAGCCCAATTTTACAGATTTAAAATCTTTACACTGACACAGTCTAAAATATATTTTATTAAGCAATAAAAAGAGTCTGGTTTCGCCCCAAATCATTTAAATTCAATCGATAACGAGTTTTTCGATTCTGAACAATATTTAAGCAAGAACCCAACCGTACTGAATCACTACCATTACACAATATAGTCATGTTCTTAATGCATATCTTTCACTTTGCTCCCTACTTAAAAAAATTCGCTAAGCACTCATCAAGCAGAAAGAGAGCAAATTGATCAATATTATCTTGAAAAGCCTCAAAAAAGTAGCAGCTTTTATATTGATCTTACCACCTATTAAGCTGTAACTAGAATTTCAAGAGTTCAACCCGATCTTCGATAGTAGTTAGAGACTATGTGACGCAATACTATGGTAAAAATAAAGTTCGAAATATATTTTTTTAAATCTTTATACTTGTACAAATAAACGCGTATATCCCTAGGTTATACACATTTTTTCCCAAAGCTTACAGTGAAGTAAAGACGACCTTGAGTTTAAGTAAATATTAAATTTGATATTATGATTTAAATAAAAGTTCTTGTACTTTTTTTTAAAAGCGTTTACTGTCAGTAACACATATACACAGTGCTAGTTCTAAATTAATATCTATTTGTATTGAATAGTTGTCCATTATATATATACGATTTTTTATGTCTATATAGTATATAAAAAAATATATTTACACAAACTTATTGATTCTTATTTTTTTAATATGCTAAAATATATGTAGTGTCATGTGTGTATGAACTCTGAGGTTGATCGTAAAAGTATTTAACATATGTATTTAACTGAGGCAATATTCTAAACTGACACATCAAAAGTGTTTTTAAATCATATTGATTTTTAACGCGCTTCAAGCTTCACATATTATATAAATATGAAGCTCGATAGAGACTTTTTATAACGCTTGACAACCACAACTAGAAAAATATATTTTTATGTATCGTAATAATCAAATAAAAACATATCTTACAATAATATTTCAGGATTAGTTTTACGCTTTATATATTCATATTTTAGCTATAGAATTACAGTTTATTATAATGATAATATCAAATTATATTTTTTATCATAAGATATCAGATACTATATTATTATTAACGAAAATATAAGCTGCTTATATTCTGAAGAAAGTGGCACTAGTAGCGTCGAAATATTGTACTTAATTCGTTGAATTATTTATTAAGAAGAGTTTTATGTCGATTTGAGTAATGTAAAACTAAAATTATTATAGGATTTTATACACCATATATAAATAAATAATCTGTTTATTTAGTGAGCTATCTATTGGCAAAACTTATTACTAAAAACATTTAATTTAAAAATATTTTTATGTGTCCATTTTATATATATTTTAAAATGCATATGGGTATTTGCACTTTAGCTTCCAACTTTCAACAACTTCCGTCTTCGGAGGAAATTTAAAAACGGCATCTTATTTTATTTTTTATATTAAGCCCAGAAGAAAGCTTTCGTTCTCAGGATATGACTAGTTTTGGCGAAACTATAGACAACGTTTTTAAAACTTTTATACTTGCACTGTAACATTCAATCATATTTTTATTTATTTTATTTAAATAAATATTTTGCACGTACTGAAAAATATATATACACTTCAGCGTAACTAGTTCATCATATATTAAATAAAATTTATTTAGGTAATATAATATTATTTAATTTGCGTTCTCAGCAAGAATCCTCAAAATTACACTTCCTCCTTTTTGTGTGTGAAAAACACAATAAAGACACACATCCAATATTCAAGAATTCCAATCTCCTTCCCCTATTTCTGGAATCCTTCACGCATTCATCCATATAAATATTAAATAGCCAGAGGGTTGAAACGCATCTCGCTTTCATATTGCTCTATATTAAACCTTTTTCTTTGAAATATTATTCCTTCATGCAATTTACTTTTTTATATATGTACATATTGACAATATATAGACGTCAAAGTTAAAATTCAACAAATAAATATAATATAAGTGCACTTAGCAATTATAGTTATAGTGGTCAGGTTTAATTAAAGCGAAACGTCTTAAGAATACTTTGCTTAAAATACTTGTTACATAACCTCGTAATTATCATATAAAATGTGTACTCTGTGTTGAAAAACACATTATTTACATTTGAAACTTTACGACTTTAAAATATTCTTTACGCTCAAACTTTATAGATGAACGGCTAAACGAAATTTTTATTTTCTTTACGTAGATAAGTGAGTTGAGTTTGCGAGGGACCACCTGGTTGTTTCAAAAGACTAACTTATCATGAGAAAATAAAATTTTAAACACATTATCTATATCTCTCGCTTTTTATTTTAAATAAAATAAAAAGTGCAGAAATATTGTAAAAAATAAAATAAAACAGTTATTTATAAGTACAATGTATACTCAAATATTTAAACTAATAAAGGTAATATTATTTTTCTAATAAAACATAATTTGCTTTAAAAATTAAATCTCACATCGAATTAAAAAATATGCTTGAAAATGTTGTTACATCAATCTTTTAAAAAACTTTCTCATATTAATCAAATCATTTTCGTTAATATTTTACTAATACACGTTAAATATATTAAATTTTAATTTCACTCGAGTTGTAAATTGTTGTAATCGTTTGGGGTCGCTAATAAATTGGGCCGAAAGTTGTATTGGATGAGGATTTGTTTCAGTTTCCCCCCATTAACCCTCGTGGGTCGGTTTAACTTAGTTTCGATTGGGTTCATATTCATTTGTACAAATTGAAAATCGGCAACGATCCGAGCTGATTGATATCTCTCCGCACTATGCCCCAGAAAGTTATTATATTATTAGCTACGATATTTACATTGGACCTCTGTGTATATTAAAACGATACTCATGAATATTTTACGGTAAATTTAATTTGCCAATAAATTTGGTTTTAGAAGGAAGTTGCTTTTTAATATGATTTTATTAAGTGTACTTAATAATAGACTTACCTGTCGCCATGATGCTGAATAAAGCAGTCAGCCAGAAGGCAACGCCTTGGGGTTCCATGGACTTATTCCCGCTTTTCCTTATTTCTACATCACGGCCTCAACTGTAAAAAGAAAAAAAAACATATACTATATAATACGTTGAAGTATTATTATTAATTTCTAATATTGCGTCACAAATAAATAATGTTTTAGATACTACAGTAAAAAAATGAACTCCCACTTCAACAATATTTCTTTTGAATGCTGGAATTTATGATACATCTCGATGACATAGTAACACATTTTTGCTTAGTATATTAACATATGGATCAATAATATAAAAGCTCAGTGTGATAAAATATTTCTTATGGCTTAATAGAAATATAAAATATTTATAAAAAAAATTAGTTTATATTACAAGCATTTGCTTTAATGAGTATTTATAAAATACTAATAATGATAATATATTATGTTTTGCTACTTTCTAAACTACAATTATTTTAAAACGCAATCTCACATTCCTTGAGAATTAAATTAAATTTCTGAGCTTGTAACTTATCGGAAATTTTAATATAAAAAATAAAATAACTATATTTACATTCAATAAAAATAGATTAAATATAGTAAGATTTTTGTTAAATATATTAACGATTCAGTAAAAATATTTGGGTTGTATAATAAGTTTTTAACTATAGTAAATAAATTTAAAAAACTATAGTTTATAATGTTAAAGATGTTCATTTAATATTATATTGTAGCTGATTTATTTGGCCTTATTAACACTAACGTAGCGCTGGCGAAAGCAACGACCGGTGGCGTCTCGTCCGCCGATCTCATTCGTAACATTTAATAACAATTTAACTATTTTACTTCAATAAACTTTTACTGCAGCGGTACCTGTACCATCCATTTGCCAAAATAATAATATTTTTTTTTAATAGAGTGCTAAAATTGCAGCACTTTCTAAATAAATTTATGAGTTAACATTTTTATTAAAAATATTTTTTAAAAAAAAAATTTATAAATATATATTTCTTATTTTTAATAACTGTAAAAATACTAATTATAAATAATATCTTATAAAAATATCATAATATTATATCAAAGAAATTTACAATAATATTTTTTATCCGCAAAGGATCCGAATCTTTGCCCCCTTATTTCACATAGAACAAGACCAAACAGTCGATTATTTGATGCGGTCTTTAAATATACTAGGCTTTTATATATATTATTCCCTCGTCGTTCGGACGTCGTTTAATTCGGATCCGCGGTCAGGAACAGGAAGGACGTCGTTAGGCAGTTTTCTCTCAAAGGGGAAATCGCATTTTTTTTTCTCAATCGACTCATCTGACCGATAAAATTTTCATGTGCCATAATCCTGTGGGACGGGCGTTTCCTGTTACTCCACCCTCTTTGGAATCGTAAGATCTAGCGCTGTTTTCATATGCGTCTTATTTATATTTTTAGATTATATGTTCTCAATCACTCTTTTATATTTAATGCTTAATAATTTTTTTAATATTTTTTAAACTAGAACATTTTTTTTAATAAAAATTAACCAGACAGTAAATAAGTTTTGCTGCTAAAAATTCTTGAATCTATAAGGTTATTAACAAAAATATTTTCATGGTGTGAAATAATCTTAGTTGTCGCTCTGCATAATTTGTATTGTGCTAATCCTAGTCAGGGGCGCATTAGAGCGTCAATCGTGTGAATTCATCCCCATTTTAGTGAAATTGGCACTATTATTCTAAACGAATTGACAGGTAAGCGGTGATCCGTCGAATTAATGTAGCAATGGTTCAATTTCACTAATTTCACTGTAATTCAAATATCGCTCAATTTATTTCGCGCATGGTAAAGTACATATTAGCTTTGTTACTGGGCCAGAGATTAATATGAATATTACATTTGAGCTTGAAAATAGTTTCTGATTCTACTTATTATTATTAAAATACAACATTAAAGTGTCAGTGTCATTTAAAAACTATGTCATATATCTAAACATATTTGTTCAAAAATATCTTAAGCTTTTCACAAAGAAACGCAATTGCAAAAAAGGGGGCGCCAAGCGTGAAAAAAATAAGCGCAACCCCGGCTTATTTTACGCTCATTATTTAGTGCTTTGGTTCAAAATTTTAAACCTTGATTTTTAGAAAATAATTAAAATTTAGGTTAGTCACTTTTGATCAAGTAAAAGTATAAGTTCAATGTGATTTCCTAAAATAGAGGTAGACCGTAAGCATTGAGTGTAACTAATCTCACTAAAGAAATGCAATCCTGTGCAAAAATTTATCGCATATGTAATTTACGTGTAGAGAGAATCTCCACTTTCTGTCAAAAGTGATTTAGAGATCTTTAGCTAATCCAGCAAAAATTTTGTCACCAATATCGTAGGAAGAATCTGAATCAGGTCTGCATTTTATCAGTTTTGAACCATCTGTACATAGATTTTTTCTATTTTTTAAATGCCTAAGGGTCTATTTTATACTCTTGAAGACACTTGATTTTTTTTTTGGGACTTACTTTATAGAAGCAGATGATTTACATTAGATATTAGGGAGCAAACCATAGCCGATCGTCATTTGATGAAGGTATTCATTAAGAACTTGAGGGCCTGGTTCCATATAAAATTGTGCTCACGTGATATAAAACAGCTGCTTTAGATCCTATCTCAAAAATATAAGTACCTTGAGCATCGAGATTGCAAAAATACAGTTGATAACTCAAAGAAATTACACATGAAAAAAAAGATTCGTTGGAGTCTTGTCCTTGTCTTGTCGACAAGGATGACATGTACTAAGCGAGCATAAGAGCATCACAGAAGTCAATCATTCAAAACCCTTGACTAAACCAAAAAGAGTGAAAGGCGCAAACCCTAGCCGCCCTGAAAGAAATGCGTTAAAACGGATACCAATGGCAGACACAGCAAATGTGATTACTTAAGTGAATTAAAACTTTATATATAATATATTTTACTTTGCTCTCAATATAAATATAAATAATAATATATTCTTAATATGTTTCATATATCATTACTCATTTAGACATACATAAAATTATAAAATAAGTAATTGAGAGTATAGCAACTTATTGTTTTATTTTTTTCTGTAATTTAAAATATGTTTTATTGGTAGTTTTATGTTTATACTTGTATATTCTATTAAAAGAATTGCTTTATGGTACATATTTGTATATATTTGTATAAAACCATAACTATTAAAATCGTTTGGTATTTAATTGTAATTACTAATAGTAAAAAAAAATTCTCAATTGTGTTGTTTTAATTTATAAAAATATATTAAAATAACGCAGATTTTTAATTAATAAAAATAACATTATTTGCATACATAAAAATACTGACATACATTTGAGTACAAGCGATTATTTATTTTATAATAGTTCTACATTATTATATAACTTTAGAATTTCATATTTAATTTTACGGTTTTAAATAAATTTGTCACACTAAGATAAAATCAGTCGTATATGATTACACTACTGTTAGCTCAGTTTGAAACGTGAACTAGTTGAAGAAAGAAGCTCAGGTTAGAAATACAAAAAAATAAATATAAACTTAACAACTTTAAAATAGATCGCTGTTTTTTATCTTTACTTAGTATATTAATTTTATAGTGAATAAATTATAATTAAATATAATTACTAAGTAATATATATCAAAAATGTTTTTTGCATAAGTTAAATTAATATAAATATGGTATTAAAATTTTTATTTTTTTCTAATTCGTTTGCCCAATACTATCTTGCTTTAAGTGTTTTAATTTCGTTAGATATTATCTAATCATTGTTATGTATTTTTATTTATTTTTTATTTAAATTACTAATCAGTAACGTATTTAATATGATATTTCCTAATTTAAATAATAGTTCAAATGAAGAAGATCATCTGAAAAAATCAACAAAAACAATCTAACAATGTTTAAACCTGAAAATAATGATAACGGTATGTTTTTGCTATATTTTTCAATATTTAAAATATATTCAATGAATTATATTTTTACAGGAAAACGATTTACAACTAAGTCCTATCCTAACAATGATAAATTGGATTATCTCAAATCATCGTGTTTCATACTGTCGCTTTTGTTTATTTACTTTGCCCTATTTGGAGCTTTCTACTTTTTAAGGTACTTGGTGCTTATCTGTGATATAAATACTTGTGAACCAATGTTTATGATTATTCTAAATAAACTTGTTATAGTATAAAACAATACATGGATATCATATTTATGTTTTTTATGGTATAAACTAGCTTTGTATGTAAACAACAGATAAAAGAAATAAAGGTTTCATTTTTATCAATAAAGCTATTATTTTTCACTAAATTATTTCTTTACGATTAAATTTAATATGCCATAAAAAGTGGATTTATATTAATCTAAAATTGCTGGGCAATAAAGTGTTATCTATTATATAAGGTCGTGTCGTAATCAGTAGTAGTTTAAAATTTTATTATGAAGGTATTATACATAATCAATGTAAATAGAAAATATATGGCCTAAATAAGAAGATGTGGTTTTATCTATTATAACCAATTTCAAATTTTGATGGCACAGTATTTCTTATATATTAATTTATATATAATATAAAGGATGTTTCTCCTATTTACAATACCAATACAGGAAATTCTATAGAAAGTTATTATGTGATGAAAAGACTAATCTTATTCACGTGTATATATGAGAAAGATATATGTATATATATGTTTATGAGAAAGCAGAACTCCAATTTTAGATGTCACCTAATTATCACTGCTTTTAATAGTTTTGTTATCGAACTATGTTTATTTTGAATATCATATACTAAGTGTATTCTGATACAATTGGCAGTACATAATATTTTAATGTGATCATAAAAGAAGCTCTGTAATTTATTATTTGATAAAAAAAACTTGAAGCCAGAAAAACATACTTTTTGGCTTCTAGTTTTAGTATTTAACAGCATATTAAAGCAGAAAACGTTAGTTTATGCTGTGATAATGGACTTTAATTCAAGAACTTTGAAAGCTTTTTATCGTCTACGATATTGGTAATTAAATAAAAGTGCTAAAAATGTTTCTCTGTATTAAATAGGAATTTTTCATTTAAATTTATAAAAAAATAATTTTTATTCACATTATAAAACTCATTCTGCATATTTTTTAATTAATACTTAAATTATTAACGTGATCCCCATTAGTGTTTTGTACTTTTCTGAGCAAAAAAAAAACCAAAAAAACTTTTGTGGATTACTATTTTTATACCAACTTATTGCTCATTTAATATGAGACTGATAATGGTTCTCTTTCTCCACGATTCTATATTTTTTTTGACGCCTAATTATAACGTTTTATTTTTTATATTTGACCATATATGCTTATTGTATTTCAATGTAAGATTATTATCTAAGTGTACAAAATTTATTATTAAACCAATACAGCATGTACCATACATCATACGAACGATATTCAAAAAGTGGCCACGCTATATCAAAAATGGCAGGCATTGCAATATTGCCTTTCGGTTGAATAGAAAATATTTCATGTGCACGTTCTCGTTCATATCTCGGTTTTTTATTGTTCTAGCCCGTGCAGTTCCGACACTACGAACAATGCGGCTCTGTGCGATATCAAACAAATCCAACGGACAGTTATCTACATAAATAATACAGAGCCTCTAAAATATTCTAGAAAATTATGTACTAGTTATAAACATAGTAAGAACTCAGCTCTATAATTTACTGTGGCTCAAATACAGAACTCAAAATGTTCAAGCATAATATTTTAAAACTCAAAAATGCTAAATATTTTCAGTTGCTTTTAAATAGTATATGTATATAATATTATATAACAGTAAAAACACATATATGTTTCTCCCTTTATTAAAAATATTATATTAAAAGCTTTGTGAATTTAATCAATAAGGCGTTCTAATTATAAAATAACTAGCACCAACTTGTGAAAAACAGTAATATGTATATATATATATTAACATTCCGTTAATTAATAGTTTAAATAATATATAAAAAAAATCTCCATAATGTTTGTAACTTGTCACAACTGTAAAGCGACTTATTATGTAACAGTTATTGTATTTAACGTAATGAATAATTTATAATATAAGTGACTCTCATTTTTCTTTATTTTATTAGAAATAAAGAAAAATGAAAAAAACAATAACACTCGGTCATTAGAGCTAGTGTTATTGTTTTTATACTTAGCATTGCAGATATCGTTATAAAAAAATGGTTAATCAAATAAAAATATAATTTACCATTTATAAAAACATATACAACAATAAAAGTTATATAACTTAAATATAAATTTAGCTTAAAAATATATTATCTAAATAATTAAATATATATTAATTATATAACATAATAATCAAATGACTACAAAAACACTAAACGGGTATATTCACAAATTGTTATAGTTATTTTTATCGTCTTTAAGCCTGATCTTTAAGTAATACAATAATTTGTATATAGTCTGATATATTAAAGCAAAATTATAATTTATGATATAAAAATCTATAATAAAAGGAATAAACTTTATTTTCTCACGATTAGGTTTGCACTTTATTATTATTATTGTTTTTCTACTTAATATTGCATCTTTATTTATAAAACAAATTTATCTAAAATTATATAAGCGAAAATATAATTTAATATCCATAAATCATAGACTACTGTAATAAAATGATTATTATTAACCTATACATCTTTTTACTTTTTTAGTTCTAAATGAGAATTTCTTACACTTAAATAATATTCGCATTTTGTTACTGTTATTGTTTTTTTTATATTAAATAATGCATATAATTTTTTTTAATTTCTACATAAAAAAATAGAAAAATTGAACTTAAATATAATTAATAACTAGAACAACCTACAATAAAAAGTGTATTACTGTCTTGTTTTTATTATTAGTGTTTTGATATTTAGTAATGCATCTTTAGATGTACAGAAATTAGGAAAAAATATTCAGAGGCATTAAAAAAATTAGGTAATTTAATAAAATTACTACTTTGAAACTCAATGGTTTATAGAACCAGCGCCAAAGTTACTGTTTATTAACTATATGTATTTAAACAATTAAAGAACGGACTAGTTTCGTATACTGTATTTTTTTAATATAATGAACGTAAAATTTGCACGAAGGTACAATAAAGTGTAACAAAATTATTTCTCTGAAAATGCCAAAAAATATTTTTGGCGAAACATCGAGAGGAATGTACAGCTAAAAGCAAATAAAAGTAAAATATACAAAATAATAATGTAAATTGCGTTTATAAATATTTAAAATAATACAAATTTTTACACATATTTATAACTATATTAAAGTTATTTTTAAACTAATGGTATCGATAGATTTTTATGTTAAATAAAAAAAAATTGTTGAGAAATAATAGTATTTTACAAAAATATCTAAAAGTCATTTCTAAATACATATTATGTTATTGTAAAAAATACTGTATATTTAAAAAATATTTTTATAAAAAATAGATATCGCATCATCAATTTGCGCTTTGCTCTCATAATCTCATTGTTTGCGCCAGAATTTTTTAATGAAACCTAGAATTTAACCCATTGTTTTTTGATAAAAAATCTTAATAAATTAATAATAAATAAATTTTATAAAAATATTCAATACTTGAAAAACTTTTTTTTTAATATATACACTATATATATATGTGTTAAAGGTATAATATATTAAGAAATTAATATTGGAGGTTATATTTTAATATATACAAATAATATTTATAATGTAAATATTTTATAATGATAATTCCTTTGAATTTAATATTCAATTATAAAACATATTACTGTACGATATCAGAAATTCAGCGCAAAATTCTTAGAAAAATACCTTCAATAATTTATTTGATACGATGCAATAACGAATCTCTCAAATATTGATTTTAATTAAAATTCCTATCATATCCATGAACAATAAAAAGCATGCTAAAAATATTAAGACATAAAGCTAACATAATCTTAGATGCAATTTAAATATCTTACATGTATTATAAAAAAAATTACTCACTATTAGGTCGGAGTCTTTACGCAACACACCCAGAGTTCTTTTCTCGAAACCATACTTTTATATTTATTTTTATATTTTTTATTCACAACCCTGACATCGTTTATCCACGGATTAATCCAGCGTTTCTTCTATGCCACTTTTTTTGAACCAAAGTTTTGTTTTCATACGAAGAGCAAAAAAAGTTTTGCTCAGACTTTACAACGACCCTCACTCTCTCTTTTAGTTTATATCTTACGGGTAAAGATTTCGGACGCAAACTTTGGACATAATAAAATAATTAACTTGGTTAAGGTTCATAATCTTTGATATACAAATCAAAACTCATTTTATATTTTTTCATAATAAAATTAAGTTTTGATCCATGCATAAGTATTATTTTTTTTAAATGAGAATGTATTTTGTAAAGTCCTAATGCAATCTAATTTAAAGCGTCACAGATTTTTGCTAAAGACAAAGCGTCCTTCTTTTTGTTTTGTTGATATTCTGGCACTCTTTTTCTTCTTGTTTGCCTCAAAGGACCGAATCGAGTTCTCCAACTTTCTCTCCGAAATTCTTTCGCCCACTAAACAAGTCTTGTATTTTTACGCTGCATGAGTGAACACTTTGTGTCCCTGTATCTTCGCATTGCCTGAACCTGCCCTTTATTAACCCCATCGCGAGGGTGGAAAAGAATGAATCGGAGAGATAAACCAGATTAAGATATAAACCTGTTACCGCTCGACCGTGTAAAAATAAACAAATAACAATGGGATAAATGAAATGAAAATATTCTATCACGGAAATAATTATTGCTAAAAATAGCTTAATAATAACACAAAAGTTCTAAAGCAATAAAAATTATCAATCAAGCAATTTAAATTATAATTCAAGAATTGGATGTAATGATAATTAACTGTTATTTAATTAAATGTGTTAATATTCTCTCTTTGTATTTTTAATAATTTATTTTACTGTTAATTTAAATTTTAAATTTTATAAGAATGTATTTAAGAATAAAGGTATTGTTTTATCAAATACAATAGAGCTAATAATAAATTTACGTATATATAAAAATCTTATAATGACTATACATCAATTCATTGCTGCTTATTTAAAAATATATAGATAGTATACACTTTCACAATATAGTTTATTCATATGGTTATGCAATAAAAAAAGGTAAAACATTACTATTATAAATATACATAAAGTTTAGTTAAAATATACCTGAGTTTACTAGTTAATTTAATATAGTAACGCACCTTAATGATTTTTTTATTTATTGCTACATATTTTAACTCATGTATTTGATATTTAAAATAAATATTTGTGGTAACTCAAAATATTACTAATCAATATAATACATAAATACACAAATCAATATCAATTTATTTTTGTGCGTAAAGTATTTTTTTCTTTAATGCAAATCATAACAATAATAAAAATAAATAAATAAATACATACGAAGATGAATTCACACTGCTTTTTATAAAAAAAATTATAAAAGATAAATAATACTTGTATCAAAATAAAAATTAAAATAAATAGTTTCTACTTAATATGTTTAATATGATCGTCTTTTGAATACTCACATCGCTTTAAATTATTATTATTATTATTTTATAGTTATATTATTAATTTATGTTGACAATGCATGAAATTTATTTATATATTTTTTTAATATTTATTTATTTTAACATCACGAAAATAAAAGCAAATCATCGGCTTATTTTTTATCAATTTTATTTACATAAAATAATAAAAATGCAACTAAACAACTACACAAATGTATTTTTATTGTTCCATCTTTATATTCTATTATCTATCTATTTCACTACAGTTATTAAATATTACGTTTTTATAATATTAACCAAATATCTATACCTCTTTAAGTAAATATATTTTTATTTTATTTTTCATGCATTTATAATGTTCGTTTATTTATTTTTGCTCATTTCAATCATCTCCCTATTCGTCATATGCCTCATTAATATTTCAATATGTCGTGTGTGCGTTTTCACTAAGATCGTAAAGGGTCGGTGAAAAGTTTTGTTGTAGTACTTGCAAGGGAGCGGTATAGGACCGTCGCGACCGGTCGCCGAGCGTCAACTGGAGCAGGAGGGGCTCCGCCACTGGCCCTGCGCCCCCATACCCCCAAACGCCCCCCACCCCTTCTTATGTGTAATAGGGACTCGCCACGCTTCGCCACCTCAAACTTTGCTCATAGAAGATGCACTGCAGCGTCCTGATCCAGGATTTTCACGTGACTGATCCGCGGAGGAAAGCCCTTCGGTACGCCCCGAGTGAACGTTGTTTCGACTCGGATTCTATTATGATAAAGCTACCCCACCCCTATCGAATCGAATAATGGAGATCGGTTTCCGAGTGTGGTGTTGAGGAAGAATTGCGGATATTAGAGTGAATAAAATAAAGATAAAAATAAATAATAAAATTATTTTTCTAATAAATAAAAACAATAAACTAACACTTATAAATAATATATTTTTTTTTAATTAAAACAGACTTTAGCTAATTTAATATAATTGTTATGAAAATATTAATAATAGATGACCCTCGATCACAACTATACTTGATGAGTATTTTCTCACTGGATAAGGTCTGACAAGTCCTACGCAGTCTTATTTTGTTCAAAGCAGCATTAAGCAAAATTGCTGCCTCACCATTATTATCCAGACTCTCTGCTTATTTTATAAATAACAATGCAGTTGGTAACCATGGAGAATATCTGGCAACACCGAGGAGGAGCGGCAGCAGGGAAGATACTTGATTAACAATACTTGACATTTGCAATTTCACATTGTAATTTATTTATAGAAGTATATATTGTTTTACCAGTTATAAAAATCGCACTATTTTCGGATATTGTATATAGAATGGAACCATGAAATGTGAGTGTTTTTCAAGACGAGCATTTTTAAGTAAGCTCAGCTTGAGCCATGTCTTGATATACGAGCAGTACGTATTGAGTCACTTGATCAAAACTATTTTTTTATAGGATTGGAAGAACGTGGACTTATATATGTTGTTATAGTAAATGTTATGTTCACTATTATCCTAGTTGAATAAATTTGCTTTTATATACAGTGAAACCTCGACTTACGAGTATTTCGAGATAAGAGCATTTTTTTTCTGGGCCTCATGACAAAAAATAATTTTATGTATAATTTTTTGAATGAATATTAATAAGTACGAGTTACCAGGTACTCATTAAAAAAAATGTGTGATCAGTTTTTTAATACTTCATAGTATTTTATTAAATGACATGAATTTTTCTGGCCAAATTCGAGGGTCTTTAAAATCATCGTCAAAAGCAATAAAATTGTTCAGTGGCAAACCTCGGTTATCTAAAATATTTTTATAACACAATTACAACTTAAAATAAGTGAAAATCAAATGAAGCATATTTAAACCGAATTTTAATCAATAGGAGGACGCGAAAAACAATTATCTCTTTCAGAAGTCAAAAATCCACGTCAAATGCAATAAAATCGTGCTGTTATATATAAATTATTAAAAATATTTATTTATAATATTCACTTCATAATTAGTATTGTTTTCTTTGATGCTCAGTGTTGCCGTATAGTGAATTTTTAGTCCAGGTCAAAAGCAATACAATCGTGCCATTGTAGTAAAAACGCTCGAATATCAAGCGTTTATATTAAGACTTTTTATAACAAGTGAGAATCAAATAAGGTACATCTAAACCGAATTTTGCCCAATAGATGGGCGCAAAAACAATTATTCCTTATCAGAAGTCAAAAATTCACGTCAAAAACAATAAAATCGTGTCGTGTTTTCCTCTAAGAGATGAGTTGGCTTAATTTGTATACTAGACAGAAAAGTTTTAAGACTATTATTATTTTTAAAACTAATATTAGGTTAAGTTTGAGTTTTAAAAGCAAATGGATGGTCAGATTAATTAGCATAGACATTTTTAAGAAGCATATAATTTCACCAGTTAAAATATATTTTCGCTACCAGAAATATATATCTGATGAAAATGTATTTTAACGTCACTGGTGAAAATGTAACTTCACTGAAAAATACATATTCCCTGAAAAATTTATACATAGCATATAAATAAATAATTAAAAGTATGTAAATATATATATTACTAGATATGAAAAACTTCAAATCACATAATTTTAAACCTGTCAAATAAATTATATTTTCACTGGTAAATATATATATTTATATCTACTGACGAAAATATATTCTTATATGATTTCACTGGTACGACATTTTATTAAATATTTTCAGGATAGAATTGAGACCATATTTTTAAGATTTTCTTAGAGGGATAACCCGTGATTTCTGTTTTAAAATTAGAGACAGCAAGGTGGGGGCAAAGGTAGGCAAGTCAGTGCTTGTTTGCTTAATATTTCTTAAGGCGTAATAATGAACTCTCGATACCGCGTAAAATTATATCTTAAGTCCTGCAGGGTAATTTGCTTGGGTTATTTATTTTTTTTCCATAAACAAATAACATTCCTATTAAAAATAAAATACTGACTTAAAAATGTTTCTTAACAACGCAATCGTTATAAGTAGTTAATATGTTCTCAAATCAACTTTAATTAAGTAAAAAAATCATTACATAAGTTGTTCATTATTTTTTTAATAAATATAAAAACTCAAGCAATTGTTTTTTCAACACACAGCCTTTACTTATTAAAAGTAAATACAAAATTGCATTAACTTAAGGGCGAGTGGCAATTACATAGGTGTACATATATACTCAAAATTTAAATTAACTAAACATATCTCGGAATTCAAGTCCAAATGGCTTGCTACTGTTGCGACCATATAACCGATATTTAACATAAAAATCGCATTACAAACGTAGAATTTCACTATTTAATTTAATTTCAAAGTCATTCAAAATTAGACGATAAAATAATATACAATACATCTTTTAACACTAGCCTTAAAAAACCTAATAGTATATTTATAATACCAAAAATTAAATAACATATAAAATTATGTAAGACCATATTAATACATTAATCTCTTGATTTTGTGAGTAACTTTAAGTATTAAAAAGAATTAATTTATATTTTTTTGGTAAGAAAATAGTTATTTTCTTTGCAAAAATATGTACTGATTTTTTTCCCTTAAATTTTTATTTTATCTTTTAAACCACAAAATAATTACAAACAAGAAACTTCTACTTAATTTTAATGTATGAATTATCCTGTATTTTTATTCTTGTAATAAACGTTAATTTAAAAATAAAACAGTTTCCCAAATATTGGGACGGTTATCATGGTTTTAGTATTATAATTATCCAGCACAAATTAAACTCAAGACTTATTAATTAACATAAAACGAAAAGTTTCTAAGTTGCTAGATCTCCAACTTCTACACCCCAAAAATTATAGTAATAAAACAGACGGTAATAAAAAATCTAATTACACCTGCAAATCGTTGTAATTGACCGCTGTACTAAATTAAAAATAAGTGTTTAAAAACAAGCGTTTATCACACCGCTCTTAAATCTATACTTTAATTTAGAACTTGCCTTCGACAATAATTGATCAAGAACCCCTACTTGCGCTTTGCAATTAATACACACAAGAGTTCATTCGAACTCAAAACCAAGTGGAATAAAGCCCACCACCGTCAAAACGGAAAATTCGGGAAGAAATTGCTTCTCTCTTCACGGAACCCAAAAACGAATGATTCTTAAAGATGCAGACAAAGCAAATGAGAACTTGATGTATATTTGACAATAATAATACAAAGAGCTGCACGATAATTTTACCGTTAGGACAGTAAATATATATTATGTAAAAAATATACTAACTAGATCCTAAAACAGATATAGACACAAGGTCTAAATAAACATGAAAGGGTGATAAGGACGCAATTCTAACAAATAATAAGGCCTACAAGAAAAAAAACAATCGGACATGGGGTAAATATAGAGTCTGACTGAAATATAAGGCAGATTGACAAGCCGACATAAATAAAGCTATTAAAGGCGTACAAATGTCTTTGTTAAGCGATATTTATCTTTAATATGAATCAATTAAACAAATCGATTTAATTGTCTTAATGAGTTGTAGCTTTACCTACATTTATGTATGATTAAATAATAAATTGATTTAAGACTGTGGTATAATATACTATTTGCAAATTAATGAACTTTTATTTCAAATGAACCCTAGGATTCTTATATCGCATTAGTACTTAATGTATTACATTTAGAACTTGTTAAAAGTAAAATTTAATATAATTATTCTATCTGGTCATCAAATTATTGCGTGCTTTATTAAAAATTGGAACGCGTATAAAAAAAGTTTACACAAAGTATTTAAAACCTAATTTAACAGATATATATTATGAAATTTTCCTCACACTTATGCTTTTAATTTAGTTTTAATTTGAACTCCTAATTTTTACTTTTTAAAATAAAATGTTAAATTAATTTTACATATTTAGTATTAAATTGAAACATAAATAATGTGTACTTAACTATGAGTTTTTGAACCTTTTATTTTTAATGAAACTAATAAACGCATATGTTTTAGTAAAATATTTTTAGAACAAACACTCTTTATCTTATAATAGCCAGACTTAATATTCTCACAAACTGCAGGTTGTCGACCGCTTTATATCTACTCGACTCTCGAGCAACGTGCGCTTTTGCTTAATGTTTTATTTTTATATTTTTACATTAGCAAAAATAAATAACTCTACTTCATTAAAAATCTTCATTTATAAATGCATTTATTATTTATTTTAAAATTTATAAATAAAACAGAACTAAATTACTAATTAACTGATACCTTTGATAGCTCGAAGCAATATTTTTTTATATCTACAATAAATTAGTAATGATATAAATTGAAAAAATATTATTAATTCAAGTATATTATTGATTAAATAAATATTGCTAAATAAACTTATGATTATCACTTCTTAAATATTTAATATGAAATTATCCAAAATCAATTTTTCAATGATTTATTATTAAAATAATTCTTGGAAATTTACTTAAAAATTTATAGAAATGTATATGATTATATTGCCTGGAATAATAAGTTATAATACACTAGATAGTTAATTTTATTTTATTATAATAATGGTATTATTTATAATTATTTATATCCTTTACAAATATCTTATAATATTGAAATAGTATTAAATAATAAAAATTAAATAAAATTAAGCAATAAATAAATTTTTTTTTATATGGTATTATATAGTACTACTATATGAAATATAAATAACAATGTCTATGTATATCTACAGATACTTTATCAGGCTCTTGACATAATAACTTTATATGTAATAAGTACTTTATATAAATTTGTTTAATTGTGTTTTTTTGCTTTATATTCCAGGCAACAGTTCCTAAAGTCACGACCCTCTTCAAGTAAAGGTTCAATGTGGAAAAAAGTAAGGCAAGGTTCAATAATTAAAAAATTACAAATTACCTCAAATTAAAAAAAAATGTAAAAAACATAATTAAACAATTGTTTTATATTATTTTTTATATATTTAAAAAATGAATATTGAAAATAAGATTAGGTGAAACAATAATATACTACTAATATCATACTACACAATAATATTTTTACCACAAATACAAGATTACTTAAATCATATATGAATATTTTATTAATAAAATATTGTTTTTTAAATAAAATTAAATTCATAAAAAATACATTTTAATGACATATGTGTGTAGTATATATTTTAATCATTTTGAAAAAATGTGTTACACCAATTGTAACATACAAAAAAAATACAATAATATTATCAGAAAGCTATAATATAATATCAATAAAACACTAAAATATATAAAAATTCAAGGTTATGTAAATTGAAACACATGACCTTTTGTGATGGTTGGTTAGTTTAAAACTTTATCACATACTTTTAGATACTCATGGATAGATATATGGATAAAACAATTTTTCTCCATATCTAAAAATCTCAATCGACACTCGAAGATTGATGACTCACCCCGTCCAGTTTAGAAACGCTATTTTGCGAAGCATCTGCTATCCCTGATACCAAAATTTAGTTGGGGGTTGAAAATTGAATTCTCCATACTGGGGTAGTGGGACGAGGAAGACGCATGGCGCCAATGACGCATGGGTTGATAACTTCCGCAGCACACTATCAAAGTCTCATTTAGAGCTTTTAAAATGCCCTGGCGGAGACGGCGCCGCTTCCTCCGCAAGAAACTCCTATTATAAAACAATCTCCTTAGAAGCCTTTGTTGCATAGAAATTACCTACTATTAACTGTTAGACGGTAAATAATAATTACGCCAGTGGTTTTCACTCGCGAATTCGATATATTTTTTTAATTGCTAGGAAGGGAATACGCGGGGCTATATTTTATTTACAATGCTTAAATTTAATTTAATAAATTTCGGTTCAATTTAGTTTATCGCAGTCATGTGATTATTATTAATATTTTAGCTTTCATGTCTGAAATTTTCTCTAATTCCAGTGCATAATAGCAAAGGGGCGAGAGTCGGTGCATCATGTAATGCCTCTCACAGCATCCGCAGCCGCATTATCCCACGGAGAAAACTGCATCTAAACGTGGCTACCTATTATGCTTTTCGAATAAAATTTCACCGCAATTTAGTGCCGGTAGCACACGTTGAAATTTTACATTGCACAAATGAGCAAATTCTTTAACCCCAGTGTCTTTAAAAGGCACAGAATCTTGACTGAAAATTATTGATTTTATTAAACTCTTAAACCATATCTTTAACGATTCAATCCAGACATAGTGTAATCAAGTTTTAAATAATAATACTTAATTAATAATATTTCGCTTTAAAATAAATAAATATATAATTATTATATTTTTTTACTATGCTTTATTTATAAAATATGCATTTTTAAATTAATACTGAAATCAAAAATGCTTACTATATTACATATAATATCATTTTTACGACTGAATATGTTGACCATTACTACAATTATGTGTTCCATTATAAGGTAATGCAAGAAACAAATTACGGAATTGCAGTGAGAAGAATTTAATTATCCAGACGGAGACTCATTGAACTCCTTTTCTATCCTTTTAAGAGGGTATAACTTCATTTCACGGTTCAATTAAAGCACTTCGGATTTTTATCAAAGGTGAAAAATAATAAAATAAGTTAAACATCGCATGAATTATAGAGTACTGCATTGTATGTATATATATAGTAAAACAAACATTCAATACAATTAATTATTAATTAGGATCAAATAGATAAATACCAATCTAATGAAATACAATATCTCTCAAAGTTAATGCGAAATACTACCGATGCTCTATAGAATAATAAAGGTCATAACTGATAGTTTGATTAGATGTAGGACTTAAATAATTAATACATAGCTTGAAAACTCACAGTCTAATATATTGTATTAGATTGCTATGAAAATAATTGCAGTTTAGGTTTCGCATGTTTTCTTTAAGTGAGAGACTGATGTAAAAAAATATTAGTATATATACTGATCCTGATAAAAAACTTAATGAAATGGGAGAGAATCTCCATTTAAAACCAATTGCATTATTATTTAACTCCGTCTTAAAATATCTGATACTGATAAATGGAATACGTACAATGCCAGTTTATGCCAAATTTATGTTTCTTTTTTAAGAATATAGTTCAAAGCTCATAAATATAGTGGTTTAAGAGTTTTATGCGTTAGTTAATGGGTATGTATTTATAGTATTTTTTTATGTTTCAATATTAGAATTTTATTCGACATAAAAGTACGAAAATTTTTTGCATTAAACTATAGGTGTAAAAAAATATAAAATATATTTTTTTTAGCAATTTCTTAAGTGTGCTGCTAAAAAATAATCAGTGCGATAGTTATTCCAAAAAATCATATAGGGAACCTTGATGTAAAAAAAGTTAAGGGTGTCGTTTTAATCAGAACCACGCATTACAATTCGAAAGTTTGCATAAAAGTTAGGCGTTTTAAAAATATTAAAAAGCATGACAAGTAGGTGCCACACGAACTAAATAAAAACATTTTCCAATCAACAAGAACTTAATTTATTATATTATATTTAAAATATGCTAAATATAATCCACAACAATTATTTCTATCCTGACTTATGTTTATACATTTTAACTGAGAGTTATATAGAAAACAACTTATCACAACTTCTAACAAAGCAAGGTCTTAAAACAAATTGACTTTAGAGCTTTGATCAATTCAATCAACATAGTTTAAATTTAATAGTCAAATATGTTCCAAGCAACTTTTTATTCAGAATTTTTGATATAACCCTGAAAGTCTAATAATTAAAAAACGTTACCAACTCAAAAATTGGATACGTAAAACTCTGGATCATTGGAATGTTCACATGATTTATATCAGAGAATCAATAGTCTCAATAAAGTAAAAGTTTATTTATGTGTTAGCTTGATATAAAATCGCTTATACTTCTTTTAAAAAAAAATACAGGTAATCAATAAAATCTTATTTATAGTCTGCTATTAAAGCAAAAAGCAACTTTTTTTATCATTTTGGAAAGTTATCAATTCTTATAAAATATATTTCTTTATTTCACCTTCCTCCCAGCAACTAGACACTTGAGGACGATAAAATAAAAATAACATATTAGAATGCTACTGTTAAAGGCTTTCTTTAAAGGATTACTGCAAAATAATAGTATGCTTAATTAGGATTAATGATAAAAACCGAAAAAAAAATTGAAGACGTTTTATAAAAAGTGTTAATGTAAAATTTTTTATAAGTTTGTTTTATTGTCAATAATTTTGGGTATTCTTTACAAGCTTTAACAAAGAAAAAAAATCGTAAAACCTCTATTCTCAGTCAAAAATAGAAGGTAAAAATATCACTTTTCTGGAAAAACAACATATGCCCAAGCTTTTGTATAAAGGACTATTTATGATTTTTTACATTAAGTTAAGTTAAAAACAATGCATGTAAAATTTTAAAACTTTTAATGAAAATATATGTTTTTATTTTTTCTTAAAATTTAAAAAGGTTAAATAAGCAACAAAATATATTTTTTCATATTTACTGTAAATATAAATATTTTCATACAAAAAGTTTTATATTCCTTGTTCACAGACACAAGAGTTAAGAGAAGAAAAAAATAAAATGTGATAATATATATATGATTAATTTTAGAAACTGTTGATACCGAAGAATTGAGAAGCCAATATTACAAAAACGCCGCAAAAACACAAGAGCAAACACATCACGTGCATACACAGAAGAAATATTGTAATTTAAATGTTTTTTTACATAAACAAAATCTAATTTTCTTAAATGTTGGGGGAATTATAATTTCTTACATTACTCAAAAAATATGCAACATTAACAAATAATTTCCGACCAGTTAAATTTTAAATATAAAAAAATATATAAATTAGAGATTGTCAATAGAGTGACATGGTTGTGATTTTTTAGCACCCTACGTTTTATAATAGAAAGTTTTGCGATTAATATAACAAATAAACCAAAAAAAATATTTTAAGAATTGATTGTCCAAGTTGTTTATTATTTTTTATTTCTAATCTAATCTTAATCTTTCCTGTAAGAAAATATTTTTGTGACAATGATTGTTTTTCAAATAAGTTCTTTAATTACAAATATATTCGAATGCATTTTTAATTTAATATTCAAATATTTGAATACTACAAATAATTGAGAACCCTAGCTGGAGAGTAGTTTAATCTAATTACTGAGTTTAATAGGGTGTTCATTAATCTGATGACTCACCGGCATTTATTTTATCACTTTGCCGCTTATCAGGTCATACACCTGTCTGCTTTGCATTAATATATTTTTACTTATTTTACCGCAATTTTTAAAATTGTTGTTTTTCACAGATCTACAAATTGTAACACAATAAACAATGTAATTAACTGATCTATTAGAATTTTAGCGAATATTATGCAAAAAATTTTCATATAAATAAAATAATATTTTCTGGATAAATTCGAGACATAGAAACTTTAAAAGTTTATTTGATGGACAAGCCGAGAATTTTTGGTTTGGATTTAGATACGTAATTTTCACTTTTTTAATGGAGGGGGTCAGTCAATAGTAATTTTTATTAATATTTTGATTTCAATAAGATTCACAGTATTTCAAATAATGACATTCATTTTTATGGATAAATTCAAGGATGGGAAAATACCCCCCCCCCTCTTCTACTCCCCCCTCTTTCCTCAAATGACGTACCTGAAATAATGTTATTAATAGTAATATCATAAAATGTACACATGTATAGAAAAAAAACATTTTAAATCATTGCTCCTGTAGGCAATACTATAGATTTGTTCGAACCAAACATCAAAATTAATATAAATACCGCACATTAACTACCACATAAAGCTCACACATACACACACACTGAATTGATAATAATGCACACACATTCTTGTCCACAGTTTGCGGGCAATTCGGGCCATTGAATTGGCCAAGGTTCATTAGTAGATCGAATAGATATTCGAGTTTCGCACCATTGCGAAAATTACAGAGTGCGAATATTATTTACGCGGCTGTCACGTGCAACAATAGACCAGAGCCGGCGACAAATGGCGGCTCGTGGCTTTGACTCCTAAACCCGACACACACACGTGAGCACACGTGATAATGCCGAAAGTGTGGGTGTGTATTGTAGGTAGTACAAGCCCAAGTTAGTCAAAAAATACTTTTGCTCTCACTATCCTTTGTCATCGTCACTGAAAATTTATTTTATTAAAAGGGAAGGCAAAGGGGGATACACCACACCGTTATCCATTCCGTATACCTACTGACTCATACAAATCGCCTATGTCCTTATGACGAGTGATAACATATTTAAGAAAAATGGAATAGTATTCTGTGACTACAGCAACTTAGCAACGCCTTTTTGTGAAAATACTGATTGTAAAACTGTTAAGAAAATATAAAATAGTAAGCAAGAATTTTGATAAAAAAAAAAAATTTCAAATTTCATATTAACCAAAATTTTTTTTTGAATTCTATTGTATCTAATAAAATAAAATTATTTGTTATTAATTAAGCAAAATTCAGTAATTATTGCGCTGTAGACTACACCACTACTATTGGATACGAATTTGTACGATACTATAACTCGGCCGACGAGAGAATAATCTGCTTGTTGACCGACCTCAAGAGTGTACTGATCCGGCCTTTACTTAATGTATTACAACTCTGTTTACATAGTATATAAAGCGCTCCCCAAACGACAAGTGAGACCTCTGAACTGTACCACCATTGCACTAAGGACATGTTTATATATCCACCTGACTTTGGGATCGATGCTACTTCCAACCTGATAAACTAAGTACGTATGATGTCGACATTAGCTCAGACGTTACAAAACATCCACCTGATAGAGACAATCGCGGGAAAGATCAATTAATTACAGACAATTTCACGATTGCCTAGTAATTAATAGGTAATAAATATTATATTCATCACCACTTTAAAGTTACTGAGATACACAGTCAAAAGCACTAAACAGAAATGTTGAATTTTCTTTATTTACTCAACGGTCTATAGACCAGAACATTCACGCACTTTCGTTAGCTACTTTCGTTAGGAACTTCATCTAGAACTATAACTTTGTCTTTAAATACACAAAAGATTAACCAAACTAGCATTAAATAAAAATACATCGAGTCAGCTGTCAAACTATGTTCAGATAGACCTTAGAATTCAACCCGATCTTTAATACAGCTTACATACTACGTCGGTAGAAGAGCTTTTGTATATGAACGTATGTTTTGATTTTAAAATTAAAATAATATTGTAAACATTTCTTAGTTAAAACAGAACAAGGAATTTTTAAATAATATTTAAGTACACAACTTTAGGTAATATAATATACTATTTTAATCAAAAACTTAACTTCTCAAAAGCTTTTCTCTTTATTAAAATATAAACTGCAAGCGTCTGGATTGTCTCCGCGTCTTGTTATAATTTTCATAGCGTCTCATAGTTGCTGTAATTTATTAAATTGTTTTTAATTTTTATTATAATAAAAAATGTTATGCAGTACCCTTTTAGTAACGTTAATAACGCAATAACCTTTACGTTGTACTGAATTAAGATAAAGTATAGCCTGTTTCATTTGACCGTTATCTCGTTTGCGGAGTAGAGAAACGAACGAGATTAATTTGTATTCATATAATGCAAAAATTCATATCAAAAGTACGTGCTCAGGGCCGGAATAAGTATTAATAAATATTTATATAAAATTCAAAATAAATTTATAAATATTTATCATATAAATAATCACGAATATATATTGCTTTTATTAAAAAATGTACAAAAATAGTTCTACAAAGACAAAGATTTTGAAAAGCTTAAAATGCTCTATATAATTTATAAAGCATGATTAAAATGATCAAAAAAATAAATTACAATAACGTCAATAATTTATTATCAACGATATCGAAGTACAGATAGTAATGTTAACTCGCTCTTTTTTAGACTAAAAATAGCTTCAATATTTATATTTGCAAACAAAACACGTGTCAATCAATCGTTAATTAACACCTAACGAAAATAAAAAAGCTCCGGTTACCTTCAGTCCACGGATAGAGGGTACACCACCTCTCCAACCCCTAAAGTCCACCCCAAGCTTTGATAACTGCAGCGGAAACTACGCCCAAAAACTGTCAATTACTGCGGCCGGCATTTGGTGGCCCGTTAAACGATCCTCCGTAACGCACATTTGTATTCGAGTGAGTGTGTATGTATTTGTGCGAGTGTTCGTATATGTATATGTGTGTAACAAGCTCGGTCCGTTTTTAATAGGTCTGACGTAATAATAATTTATGCAGTTGAAATTATACAGGGGAAGTTGTAAAATATGTGGCAACGTGTAATTTTATAAAATTTGTACCTGTGTTTTAGTGAAAGTATAGGTTGTATAAGCCCGTGTTTTATTCATAGACAAGTGTCGTTTGAATATTTGGTTAAACTAAACAGTATTAAATTATGCAATAAGTTGTAACATAACTCAAATAATGACTACCTATATAAGTAATGTTGCGCAGTGAATACTCAAAAATAATAAACAACAATATTTTGGGATTTTTTTTAATTTAATTTAGTATTGCGCTTAAATTTTATTTACCATGCGAAAAAAATATGTTTTTGTTGTTGTGACGATGCATTGTAGTAGACTTGAAGTCTTCTCGAAGATCGAATTAATTCAAATCATACTGTTTTTGGGTAACGATTATCTTTAAAGCATACGCACGTATTATGTGTGCCTTTAACAATAAATTCAAGCCAATTTTATATTGCACAAATGTTTGAATACAAAAATAACACTAATAAAAGATGTCACTGAGAACAAATTATGGAGCATATTATGTAGGGGCACAGACCCTCGAAGATGGTAGAAGCTGTTATTAAAGGATCATCGTCTCTAACCACTTAAACGCCAGAAATTCACAAGTGCGTCAGATTTTGATTATTTTTTTTGTAAATGCATATGAGTTTTTTATGATTTTTTTACAAAAATATCATTATCTAAAACATACATTTAAAATTAAAAATAATTAATTTGTAAAACAGGGTATTGTAATAAATAGTTTTTCACTGCTTTTTACTTATATTTGTATACCTTTTTTATGCTTTTTACTAATATGAGACAAAAATAAGAAGCTTTTTATTACATTGTATCATATACATATATTTGATATTGTTGGTATATTTATTATTTTTTTTGTTTTGCTGCTTTATACGTGATCATACTAGATTTTTTAATATATAATATTTTGGTGTAACATGCGTGAGCCCAATGCGTCACAACTAAATAAATCAGAACCCGCACGCTTTTGCAAAAACCGTAAACAACTTAATTTTAAAAGGTATTTGTTCATTTGAATTTTAATATAATATTTGATAATATATATTTTAAGATGCAAATTTAGAGATTAAGTGAGTTATTTCTTACAACAATATTCGGCGTGTTCAATAAGATTAAGAGCTACATTCAGACCAGGTAGTGAGAGCGGTGCATCAAAAATAAACAGGGAATACCTATTTAACAGTCCGAAAGTTTTATTTTACAATGTAAGTTTAATGACGAGAAGATAAAAATCTATTTCGATAAGCACAAATATTTCGTTTCAGAATTCATCAGACTATTAAACATTGTCAGATTTCGCCCATGTGTACCAAACATTTGATTCCTCGTGTCATTTGATACTCCATGTTGACCAGCAATTACCACGGTAAACTTCGCAGGTACGTCCCACTGGAAATTAATTAGCAAAGTGCGTGCGGCCATTACAAATATTAACAAAACACTCCGAAACGGTTATTCGACTGCCGACAATCGATCTTTCCCAAAAATGGCAATCAGAGAAACAAACGTCTTAATGGAGTGTAGTAATTAAAAACGAGAGAGAAATTGGGGAGAGGGCGAGGATTAAAGAGAGCGAGGGAAAAAAAGGGGCGCAGAATTTGGGTTATTTTTTAATAAAAAAAATGTTCCTTGCAAATGAGAAAAAAGTGACAAGATTTTACGGACCCTCTCTGACCATTTTCAGCAATTTCGTATGGGGATTCTGCGGAATGCTAAATAAAATTCTCGTTATTAATCCTCTGGGGGTTACGTTTGGGAATGCACACTGTCTACATTATTATGATGTGATGTCATGACGCACGTACTACATAGTGTATTAACCTCATAATGATTTTGTAATTTTCATAATTTATTTTTTATTGTTTTTTAATGTTTTTATGCTTTCTAAAAAATAATGATTGAATGGTCCTAAAACGGCAAATATGCAAACCTTGTAGGGACACTGTTTTTGTCTCTGTCCAAATGCGAGTCCAAAAGTCGGCTATTACTACTCTTTATATAGTCAATGCATTTATAAAAAGCTTTCGACACTGTATAGCATGACGGTGAAATTCACAGACTGTACAAATATACGACCCCCGACTATTCACTACACTTAATAAGCTCATACCTGAGAATCGAAAGCAATGTTGTCTTACGAAATATTAAACGGGAAATTCCACCTAGAGTTTCTCAATGAATTTTGCTAGGGCTTGTATACAAATGATATCTCAAAATTTTTAAAATCGCATTTATTTATGAACCCTGGCGATATAAAAAAACTATGAAACTGAAAAAAACAAGTAAATTATATTTACGAAACGTCTCCACCACCTCTCTTAACGAAACGAGTCAGTAACATAGAATGGAAATGAAGCATTAAATTTAACATAATTATTTTAAAACTTTGCTTTAAAGGGCTTGCGACTATTGCGGTTAGACTAATAAGTAATTTAAATAGCACGCTTACAATAAAAAAAATAATCTCAATATATAAACCAAATTATCAGATCCATTTTTTAGCATGCTTGCTCGGTGTGGAGTAACACATCTAAAAAAAATTTTTAATTTCAAGTCATCTGAAATAAATCTATAAAAATAATATATAATATTATATTAAATGTGAGGTTTTTAACTATATTTATTTACTTTTATTTTATATTTTTTATTTATACTTACAAATACATATATATGTATGAAATATAAATAAATACATATATTTCACATATGGAAATTTTAATTAACAATTTAAGACTGTCGATTATTAATTAATAATATAATGCTAATTTTTTTTGCATTTATTTTTTAACCATTAATATTACTATTAAATATAAAAATCTTTTCATTTATTTATTTTTCACTTCAATTTAAGTTAAAGTGAAAGTCTTTATAACTAGTGTCGAATATACAGAATGATAAAACAACGTAGTTTACATTTTAAAATTTTCGCTATAACTATACGAGGAACGTTAAACAAAACATGAACACAAATTTGCATTGGAATGAATTAGAAAAATATGTTAATTTCATATTTGAATAACAAAGTTCCCAAAACTAAATGTAAATCCGACTCAAAAATAGCAGAGCAATAATATTTTAATATTTATTTATTACAAAATTTTCGTTCATATAATATAACTTTATGAGCGAAAACAAAATACATATAATAAAACCCCTAATTTATCTCAATGCATATATGTTCTAATGTTTTCATAAGCTCTTTAAAATATAAATATACATTATATTTACTATATTTTCAACTCATATAAAATATTAATATTTAAAATTTTATGAAGAAACTAAATCTAAAAAATATTGTAATTTTTATAGAACACCTGTTGGGAATTTTGCCCTTTGACAGAATTCACTTTACTATATGTATATATATATATATATATATATCTATGACACCTAATATATATATATTTTTACAGCATTTTATAAATAAAATTTTATTTAAATACAGAAAAAATTTGATTAGTTAAAAAATGTTTATGTAATAATTAGTTTATATATTTATTCTGGATGACTTGAAATTAAAAAATATGTACTACTGTTACTTCACACCTAGCAAGCATGTGCTAAAATATATTAATATTTTTTTAGTAAGCATGCTCTTTTTAATAAATATTGGTCTGAGGGACGCAATGGTAGCAAACCCTTTAAAACGGAGTGCTAAAGCGTGTTTAATATATTAAAGCTTTGAAACTTGATATAATCTAGATTTTTATTTTACATCACTGCTCTATTCACTTCAGAGAAGTGGTGGCATAATTTATCTACATTTTGTGAACATAATTGTTTTTAATTTTCTACTTCATGAAATATTTATTTAAATTTATACAAGAATTTTGTATATAATTTGAAACTGTTTTAAGATAGTATACCTTAGTTAAAATAGCTATACTGTCAGCTTACATAGGTAAATAAAAAATTTCAGGATATCATTCATATAGAAAAAATTTTCCTATACGCAATATTGAGAAAAATAACATAGCTTTAACTGCTGATGTATAGCAGATATTCGGGGGTTTTATATTTGTACAATTTATAACGCAAACTTTCATGCTATATATAATGTCAAAAGCTTTTTCTATATCTAACAATAAACGGCCCGCATTATTTTATGTATTAAAATTAGCATATGTTATTGCGTATTTTTTTCAGAAGCTAAACACACATCTTAACAGCAATACTAATATACTCTGATATAGCCAATAGTATTTATTTATTTATTTTTGCCAATAGTCGAGTCATTTCATATTGCGATGAAAATACATATATAAATAAGTATTAAATATTTTTATTGATTCGTTTCATGAAAAATTTTCTTATGCAGTTAAGAATCATGATCCTGATAAATGAAGATGAACAAGTAAATACATTCGCTGACATATATCTATATATTCATACACATACCGAAATCAAACATTCGATACAGCCGCGGGCAAGTACGGCACTACCGCACAGGGGGTGTAGTTTTATTAGCAGGGGTCTCAGGGGGTCCGATATCAGCCCCCGCCGTTCATTAATCACGGGGGTCAATAGATAATGTCACGTGACGCTGCGGTCTCCTGGACGTGTTTCAATTCAGACGTCAGCCGGCTCAATGAGATGATTGATACGTGCGAGATATCATTATTGGACACAGTTTTATTGATGATTGGAAAACACTGGCTCAATAGCTGCTATATTGAAGGCGGACGTGTCGCTATATAGATGTCCTATTAACTCGTTAGTGCTAGGAATGGGCAAAGATCGGTTTCAGAGCCTAATGCTATTCATTAAGAAAGCTTCCTTCTTGGTCGATGCCAATAATTTATTAAATAAGTTACAGATACGTAAATAATATTTATAAAAAATAGTTAGAAGAAAAGCAATTAAAAACGAAATATTAAATTTATTTTCGCCTTAAAGATAATTTATGTGATTTAACTAACTAAAATCTGGCTATAAACAGGAGCACCGAGAGCGAACCCGGGCCCTAGAAAAACAATGATTCCGGACCTCATAACAAAAATGAAATTTTATACATTTTTTGCCATCGTAATTTAATTTCGTACGAGTTATAAGTAAGAGTTTACTTTTTCTATGCTACAAATAAATATAAAAATTAACCACCATTGCAATACATTTTCTAAAATCATATTAAATGTGAAACATTTTAATTAGGCATTAAAAATTATTAATAATATTTACTCATAATATTTACTTGATAATTAATCGTGTTTTTTGCTGCTCAGTGATGCCATACAATGAATTTCTAGTCTAGTGCAAAAGCTATACAATAAAACGCTTGAATATTAAGCGTTTATATTAAAAAAATATTACGATGAGAATCGGATAAGGTACATTTAAACCAAATTTTGCCCAATAGGAGAGCGCAAAAAACAATTATCCCTTCTCAGAAGGCAAATATTCACGTCAAAAGCAATAAAATCGTGTCGGTGCCGTTGCAGTGGAAACGCTCGTTACCGAGCGTTTCCACTGCACAAAATTCGGTTTAAAAATACTTTAATAAGATCTCTTATAGTATATATAGTAATATCAGTAATATCAGTTTTCATTTAAAATAGCTTGTATATATGTCATATTTTACTGAAAATTAGAATCTTAAATATTTTAATACTGAATATAAAATTATAATTTTAGTCCGTTTTACATTGAATTCTGTTTTTATAATTTCAATATCATGTTTTTTTTGTTATATGAAAAAAAAGCAAAGTAAACTATTAATGACATCTAAGAATTAATTGCGTTTCTTATTAAATTTATAAAAAAAAATTGATATGGTTTACAGATATTACTTGCTTTTTTACTACTTAAATCAGAAAAATTTGATTTTAGGCACAAAAGTTATTTTAAAAGTTTCCATTATAGAATAGATTAGTGATATAGTCAATATTAAGATATTTAAATTTTCTAAGAAAAAGTGATACCTAATAAAAAAATGTATTCGAAACAAATAAAAAAATTATGATACAAGGTTTTTTCGATTTTTTATCAATTTTCCACTGGGCTGGCAACTTAAGAGGGTTGTATTTAAAATATAAGATCCAGTCTATATATTTATCAAATAGTGTTATTTGCTGCAGAATCTATGTAAATGCGACAAATTCATCTCATTATAATTCTAATTAGTTTTCCAATAAACTTTTTATCAGGTGTATACAAATATATGTAATATCCTTTTAAATTCCACCATCTCTTATCGATGCCTATCGAATCGCTTATGTTACAATAAATAAACTAAATATAAAACTTTTTTAAATGCTGTGGAGCGCTAAAGTTTGTACCTTTAATTATAATAAATTTAAATATTATAAAATATTATTAAAAATTAGAATAAGTCAGAGAATTAAATCAGAATAACTTTATAGACGAAATTGTCACTATTTATCAAATAATACATTAAAAATAAATTTTGTCTTTATTGCGAAAAATCAATAAATTTTACGATGTACGATTATCAAAACTAAATATCTTAAGCAAAGTAAAAATTTACATAAATTTAGCTATGTAGAATTTAAATTAATCAAATGATACACAAAGAAAGGGAAATCTTAAATGATATAAAAAAAATATAATGGCAAGGTTCAAATGTGCATTTAAAGGACAAAAATTAATATTCTTTATGACGAAGGAAATTTCGGGATCAACTATTTCCTAAAGATTATTTATACAGATATTACAAATTTAAATATTTGGTTTTTTATATAAATAAAATTGCTAATTTGACTGATCAATATATTAATATATATACATTTATTAATATTGTTAAGATTAACACTTACAAACCAAATTGTTTGAAGAAGTTAAGATGTAATAATTGGTCTAATAAGAAATACTGTTTTCGATAAAATTTAAGCATTAATAACAATCTATCTGAAGCACACAAAATTTATTAATTGCATCATGAAAAAAGTTGACAACCCTCAGTGGCTTTATCCAAACGTAGTTTATTTTAAATTAAAATTAAATGACAATTATCTCGAATCATTGATTAATCCAGACCGAATTCTATCATTGGATTTTTTTTTAATAAAAGCGAAATAGCAAATTTCATGAATTTCGACAACATTATTTAAGATTTTAAAATTTTGCTATATTTACAATACTATTTAGGATTTTTTTACATTAAATATTCATATAATTTTTTTGTTTATTCTTTTGAATAAAAGCTTTAAATATATAAAACACTTTTTATGCAGGTTCTTAATTTTTTCAATTATTTTAATGTTGAATAGAACTCTTACATAATTGATTCAAGTAGAAGGTTAAATTTTCATGTGAATATAATTTTATCTGGCTTTCAGCATATATTTTTTGTCACTGAAAAATATTTAAGATTATTTGATTTAACGTATATATATAATCTAAGTGCTTTTTTTCAACTTATCCATCGTACAATATTATACTTATATTAGTAAGCCATTGTACAGAAGTATTTTTTTAAATAGTAATAAACATAATAATAATAAATAGTTACAATAGTTTTATATTTAATAAAAATAAATGAGCGTTCGCAAGATTCAATATAGATGCTAGCTAACGCTTATTTTACATCAAATAAGACTCAATAATTATATTAAATTACTTAATAATGAAATTTGTGCTCAATATAATGCCAATTGTTTAGCTTGAAGATCATTAGTTTAGTCTCAGTGTTGCTGTAATTGAATATAGTGGCTTTTGGAAGTCTATTGCGATAAAATTATTGGGTGTTTATAAATGATTGTTTAAGTCGTGTTTTGTGTGGCAATGCACCTTTATTAGTACAGCTTTTTTTATAGTAAAGCTTTCACAACACTAACTGTCATAATATGCTACGGAAGATTTTTGATTCATTAAAGCTTTCTCAAATGCATAAAATGCATCAAATTTATGTCTGGCTCATTTTTTTTATTAAAACGTATTTATTCTCAGAATCCCGTTAAAGCATAGCGATTTGCTTTTGAGCTTTAAGCAGCTTTAATTAAATTTATTAATTATCTTAATATGAAAAAAAATATGAATAACGGTTAAGGTTACATTAAAGAAAAATAAAACAACGGATCATGGATAGATTGAATATAAGATTACATTAAACATTGATTCTGTCTGGTGCAACACTGGCTGCAGATTAGAAACTGGACCTCCAACACTGTGTTAACGGTGTCCGTGGCACGTCCCAGGGATCATTTTACGATTATGACCGGACGTAAATTTGTTTTGTCCCACTGCGGCGGGACTCTTGTCCCGGATGCTGCGGCGCTGAATAAATTGTTTCTGCAAATGACAATGATGGATGTGCCACATTCATAAACCGTAATCAATTCCTACCTTTTGTGTTCAATTAGTCGCGGACCATCGCCCCTTCGACCTAGCGGCGTCATATATTTTAATTACAAGGTCCGTTCGACCGTTGGTCAGTTGATTTCGATCCTACCCCATTGGCAACGATGAAAAGTTGCCGAATTAATTCCAGTTTCCGATCGACGGTTTTGAAGTATAAATGTCGACAGTGATTGACATTTATGTATATCGATTACTTCTCAAGAATAATGAGAATATTGCATGATAACAGATAATGAGTATCAAAAAAATAAATAACAATACCTTAAAAAAAATAGAATTGAGATACTGTGCAGTATCTAGACCAGTGTTTCTCAATGTGGGGCGCTCGCCCCACCGGGGTAGGGGAACCGCAAATCATTCATATTTATTATATGTTTTTTAAAAAAGGCGCAATTTTCAACACGACAAGTGTTGAAATTTGCGAATTAAATTTTGTATTCAGTAAAGTTTTAAAATGAGTAGTGAAAGCAAGAAAAAAGTGCGTCAGAATTAGTATTTTCCAACTGTTCTATCAAAATAAAATAAGTCCCAATCGTGAGACAATTGTCAATAACATCTGTTGCTACTTTACAAAAACACAATAAAAAAATCTTTTTGGATTATCGAGAAAGAAAAATAGCCCTGAATCGTTTTGCATTCTGCCGATTTGCATACGTATTTAATTTTTACCGGAGCAGGTTCTTAAATCACCAAAACCAAATAACAAAAAAAATGTTGGTCATTCAGATACTTCCGAGAAAGTATGCATATTTTCAAACATCTGCATGAACACCTTCGGAAAGGTGTTTTATTTAAGTATATTATTTTATTACTTAAGCAAAAATATGTAAGGCGAGTTAGAGTGTTACAAAAGTAAACAATTTTTTGTCATTCCCAGACCCATATTAAAACCTTCCAAGAAGCATGCATATTATGCATGAACCCGCCTTTACTTATGCAGCGTTATAAAAAGAGCAGTAGTTGTAAATCTTTTAAGAAATATTCGTACAAATTAAATTTTACATATTAAAAAATGCTTTATAAAATTTTTCGATTTTACATTTATCTCGAAAAATTGTCAAGAAGAAACACTTATTCTGACCAACGAATCTATGAAAATGGTCGTTTTGAAGCATATCTGATGACGAAACATATCACTTGTGTGAACTATGATTTGAACCAATTCATATAGGGGAGAAATATATAAAAAAAATAATATTACAATAAATTCATTATTTTTTAGACAATGTGCTCAAAAAATCGTACCTTTTAAACGTCGCAAACTATTAGTATGACCGGATTTTTTTTAGCAAAAACAAAATCTATTAAATTTTTTTTTTCGAAAATATGTTAATGGTATATTATGACGAAGTATAAAATGAATATACATCGTGGCATTTTCCCTAAAAAACACAAAAAAAAAATCCATTCTAAGCCAAGGTTGTCACATTTCAAAATATAAAAATAAAATAAATTAAAAATATTGTAAAATAAGAAAAAAAATATAAGTTTATATAATACAGATGTATAAAAACATTGCTAGGGTTGTCACATTGGGTACAAAAAATAATATTATAAAAAAAATTATAATGAAATATTTGCATATTTTCCCAAAAAAATAGTAAAGTATAAAATAAAGTCAAATACATACTAAGCGTAAGTTACAACTGTAATTATTCTCGTTATTTTTTTTTATTATTATCTTAAGAGATGCCACTATGTGCTAACACATTTTACGTCACACAAAACTCTTGATATTAGCTAGTAAAATAAGTGCAAAATGAAGTGGGTTAACGCGTTCATTTTGTATGGCTGGCCTTATGCGCTCAAATATATAGAGCGCGTTAACACTCTAAGGCGCAGAAAGGGTTAAAACTAGTTAAATGAATTATCCTAGCTTTCTCAATAAAAATTAAAAATAGATGACAAAGAAATGTAAAAGAAATGCTACCAAGCAATAGCACTGTTAGTAATAAAATAGATGAGATGGCCAAAAATGTAGAAACAAAACTAATTGAAATGGTAATAGCAAGGAAATTCTGTAAATGTAAATAAATAAATCAATTTCAAAAACAGTGTGGCTATATTTATGGGTTATGTAAGATTTGTTGACAATAGGGAATTTAATGAAGAAATATTGTTATATAAAATATTGGAACCCAAAACTACTGCTAATGCAAAAAATACTATTACCATTTCATCGTCATATTTAGTTGAATGCGGCTGTAAGTAGTAAGTAATTGTTATTAAAAACAAACAGTGAAGATTTAGAATTAAAATTGACAAAAGTTAACAACCGTTAACAAAAATTTGTAATTACAAAACGATTATAGATTAGAGTGAAAATAACTAATTTTACTATAACAATGATATTAAATATCACACAAGATCTTACAAAAAAATAAGCCTAAAGAGATAAAAAAATATAAAAAAATATTTTTTAAGATACCAAATAATAACTGCAACTGCCAATGTTTATAATATAAACTTTACTTTATCTACTTTTATTTTCAATGCTTTAAATAAACTAAAATAATTTCTGTGATTGACATTTATATGAATTACTTCTCAATACATTTTTTATAAATAAAAATTCGACTGCTGCTGTCGGGGTTCGAACCTTTACTAGTCTGTTACTAGTCAGAGATTTTAGGGACTACGCTATTCCGTCCTTTTAAAACTTTTTTTTGTTTTTAAATATAATCAGTACATACATTAAAACATTTGGTTAGCCTAAATAATAATTTTCTAATTTTGTTATCATATAAATATTTATTTCCTCTTTTGCTAATTTTTTTCGTATTTTTCATTAGCCCAATTTTTTTAGATATTTTATTAATATTATTTATAGATTTTTTATTTATTAAAAAATACACTACTAGCCAATGCAATGATTTGAACCCACTAAAAATCTTACTTTTCCTTCAGCGGTCCCAACGGTATCCGCTTTAACGCATTTTTTTGCGCGTTAGCTATACATTGACTAGCGTATCATATTAATAAACACATGTTCTACTTAAGCCAACCATCACAACAGATAACTACTATAGATTTCTTTCAAAAATGAGCATGAGTTACGTTATTTTAACACATTAAATAATATAAATATTATTTTGTGCCAACCTGTACTTTATTTTTCATATATACACGTACGTTTTATACACAAGTTGTATTGTCAGGACGCGTCACGGCTCCAACACAACATGTTCATCCAATAAAAAGCGGAGTTTACTCGAAACAGTAATCATTGAACGTATTCAAATTGAAGGTGTAATGGTCCGTGGGTCGTTTTTGTTCCGCGCGCTATTATTACCATTACTACTCAACTTTTCAATGCTGGCTGATGGAAGTTTGCATCGATATCATTTCTAGTTAAAACACATTGGTACCTTACCATTTATCAATTGATACAATATAACAAATGTGACAGTTAATATAAATCAGTTTCACTGGTGTTATGAATAAATTCATGACAGAATGCTAGCTGCTTATTAATATAAATATATTTAATAAGCCATTATTCAATGTCATTTTTTTTTTTGAAAAATTAAATATTTAATTAGACAGACAATTCTGGACTTTGGAGTTACTATATGTAAGTGTATAATTGAATATATAATACAATACAATGGCGTTCGAATCTCAATCGGGTCCTGATAATTTGTTATGATACAAGTCGAAGATGAGGAGCGGGAGCGAGCCAAAAAGGGACGGGTCGAATCGTTTACAGGATGGCAAGCGGGACCTGTCCCGGGATAATCCGGATTATTTTGCATCGCCGGATTTATTACCGGATCGGCCCGTAACCGTTGACTCGCTCCATGGCCATTGTGCGCAAACGAACGGCCGTTTGATACGTTTGATAAGAAAAACGTTCGGATAATGAACACAATTAATCAATTTGTAAAGGAGGCAAGGGGGGTCTTCTTTGTCTGTCTCTTAGCGGTGGTATTTGTGTAACAGAATAACTATACACGTGCTCAAAATGTATGTGGAATAACTACATATGTGTATACATAATAACATACGTCATAAGTAGTTTGCTTAACAGAGATAATCTTAAAATATAATTTTAGATTAAAATGCATCATTTGCTATTGTGAAATATATTATAGGATTACAATATATTTATTTAAAATAATGATCGCATAACTTGACAATTTAAAATTGTTATTTTATTATAATACCCAATGTAAAAAACTCTATATAAATATTACCAATTGCACTCCACTTCAGTAAAGTTTTGCTTTATTATTTATTCTTACTTTCAAAGAGTTTAAGCCATCTTTCTGTCCGTGCCGCATGCAGATTAAATAAATTCCACTAGCAATTGATATCCACAGTTTTAATGCCTGGCCCGCGACACAAATTCGTCTGAGTCGCCCAGGAACTGGCCGGGATCAGTTTCGCAAAGAATCTGCATCTGAGCGAGCGCAGATGGTGTCGCCGTCTAAATTGGAATAAAACGCGCGCCGACCAACAATAATGCGAAACAAACTTATTATGCTCTGCCGCAAGTTTCCGACCCGGTGAATACATTACGCCGATTGCCATCGCGCATAAGAGACCAACAAAACGCCCTAGACCAGACCCATCGACTTTCCGAAACAAAACTCGCTCCTCGGGTAAGTGCTCTTATATATACACCCAAGAGTTTTACGTAGGTGCTGAAATGAAAAAGAGTGGACTGGGTAGCTTTTTTGAGAATAAGGGAGGTAATACCGACAAAAACTAGAGTGACAAATTTTCCATGCATAATAAGGTTTTGTATAAAGAAATATTTTTTCATGGTTTTGAGGCTCAGACCATAGAAATAGACCATAGAAAAGCTTTTTTTAAGCATAAAGATAAATAAGGATGCCACTATCAGGCATTTGAGTTTAAATGACAGGTCTTGCAAGTCGAAGAGTCTTCGCTGGAGTGTCGAGTTGTATTATTGTTGGCTGTGATTTAGTGGAGCAGCTGGGATCTGTTATGATGTGTTTTTAAAATGATACTGGACCATTTGTTCAATAAATGTTCTGTCTCGTTTGTGACCTTTTTACTGATGCGTCACTACTGCGTCTCCTTTTCTGTGAACATGTGTCACATATTTTATCAAGCTAGTTCAATACAGCTAGGGCATTCGAACCGGGTACCCGGTTACCTGCCATGTTTTTCATGGAACCGAAAACCGGGTAATTTTTGACGGGTATCCGGTAAATTTCATTTAAATAATATTTTTCCATTATTTCAAATTAAATGAAAGAGACGAATCGGCGTTCTTACGCGACTAACGTCTTTGAACGACAAAAAAAGGGACAGCACTTAGCGACCTATAGATTTCGAGATAACCGAATGCATAGCTATGGATTATTTTGAAAGGATGCAGATGTAAATAAAAATAAATTTTAATGCGTTGTAAAATGAAAATATAACACATTAGATTCGTTAGTGTTTTTAAAATATAACTTTTTACAAAAAGAACATCACTAAAATTTTTTTTCTCTACCTTCATATAATACATATAATAAATACAATCATCTAATTTCTTTTATAATTTTGATAAAATTTATAACCTCAGTATTTTTCATGTGCAATTTGTATTATTATTGCCAAATATGTGTTAAAATAAATATTACGGTTTTGTACTGTTACACATGTATATAGTATGTAAGTATATGTATATATGTACCTACCGATGAAATGTAAAAATATTTCGATTGAGTAAAGTATTAATAATTACATAATATATTGATTTTATTTCAATACCTTTTTTTTAAAAATGATATTAATTATTAAAGTAAAATTAAATATATCCCGTCACATTTAATCATATATTCAAATATAATATAAATTAGACTCTTAGCTTACAAAAATTACCCGGAACCGAACCGGGTACCCGGTTCTTTCCCGAAAAATATCCGTAGAATCGGGTAATGAATTCGGCCGGGTATTTGAATGCCCTAAATACAGCATTATTGGACACACCCACACAATATATTTTAGACTTAAAATCAAAAACAGTCCAGATTGCCACTTTGGCGATTAGTAACCAAAGAAGAAAATAACAATAATAATATGCGCAGTGCGATTTTTTTCAAACAAAGCGTATTTTTTCAACTGTCTCAAAACAATTGTGCTATTAAGTGATTTTTTAAATAGTATTATAATGCTATGTAATATGTGGCCCAGCTTTTGCGGCTTTTGATCTCTTTCGTTTTTTATAATGATTATTACAAATTGTGCAGGTGGTTTAAAATATTTTTATTTTTATTTGTAAATCATGCTTTATTTGCCACTAAAGTCTTCAGACACTCTTAGTGCATCTTTGTTGGCATTCATCCATGACTTGTTTTCAATCTATGACATTTGCAATAAGTCGCACTATTTACGCCTTCCACCCCGTCGGATCCAATTTTCGAATAGGTGTCGGTCAATGTGCAAGTGTACAGTTTTCAACGTGTTTACATACCTGTTGACATTTGCGATATTATTATATAAGAATAAACTTTTTTATGTATCAAGTTAAAAAAGGAAAATCACAAAATGTTTCTTTACAATAAACCGACATATTGAAAAAATATAAAACCGCTTATAAAATATAATAATTTAAAAAATAACTAATACCAATTAGCATCAATATGTGATACAATTTTTTTTTTTTTGATTAATTAGATTACCAACCAAGAGGTCCTTAGAAATTATAGAATATTATTAAAAGTATCTAAGAGCAATTGAAAATGTCACACATCAGTAGACAAAAGTAATTTATTTTATAGATATCAAATAAGCAAATTTGCATTGTTACGATAACAAGAAATAATTGCATTGCTGCACAACAGTCTAGTGCCATAATCTCTTGTATTTAACCGTCAATCATAATCTATTGTAGCGTTCAAGCGTTTGTTAGGATTGAATTTGAATTAGAATTCCACTTGTACCGGTCGTGATGTTAGAAATACCTAACATCCGGTCGTTTGTGAGATAAATTAGTAATTATTGCTTTTTATCTAAGATTGTTTAAGAGGAACTCAAATATATTTATTCTGTAAGACAAAAAGCATTACAAAAATACTTGACAGCACATTAACCCTATAATAAAGTTTGACTTGACGGAACATTTATGCAATATTTTTAATATTTACATATATATTGTTTTCCGTGCCCGTTTTGCAAAAAGATATTATTTCAATGCATCTAGGAGTGTAGTCCGTCCAAGATATGAACGCTCATCGTCATATTATTGGTGAGAGAATATAATAGGATAACCATGTTAAATTACAAATGCAATTAATTTTTACTTTCTTAATTTAATTTGTTGAGGAAACTGTAAAATATCACTTTCACACTTTTTTTGTTTATTTATATACATATTTAACTTAAAAACATATGAGCAGTTTTGGTATCACTCTCCAGGTTAAATATCTGTTCAATATAATATTTTTTAAAATACCAAAATTGATTTATTTATTACAAAATACCACAACATGACCCTACCCTTAAAACAGCCCTGATTTATTATTTGTTACGTTCTCCTATCAGTGTAAACAAATTCTTGGATAACTATGTATGTATGCATGCATGCGTACACGCACCCTTATTTCCAACACAACGATGATGAGCGCTAACATCTTGGATAGGCTATAATTACGTGTTATTTATGTGAAATCTTTTTTTTACTTGCACGTTACGAGAGCTTTTGTGTATTCCTTTCTTTATAGTCTATTGTCAAGTTCATCTTCATTGTGTCATGATTACGATAATTAAAGACGCGAGTTTTAAGAAGATCCCCACAAATCATTTATACATAAATGTCTATTTTTAAATGAGTCAAAACTCATGCAACATTAATGCATAGTACTTTAAAGTTTGCTGTAATAAAATTGTATTATTGCTAATGGTGTCAGTTAAGTGACTATATTTTGATTATACCTTTCAATGTATAAAAAGTAATATATTATGTCCTTGCAAATATTGTGAATATTATTTGCTTCATACAATTCTTTATTATATATATATATATATATATAGCAATGCTACCCATAAGAATCAGATAGACTTAACTTGATGAAAGTGTTATGAAATTAGTTACATATTGATAAAACGATGATCTATACAATTTATAAACAGAAAATTGTATTCTGCTGCTGCATAGACCAAACTTAGATTAACACTATAGCGCCTTATGGATTACGTCATTTTGGACCCTATTTCATGTATGTACATACATATAAATTTATAATAGAGCTATTGCATTAGTTACACCAATTTATACTGAATTATACTTAGCCACACAACAAATATTATGGTAACGGTACACACACGACAAAGCCAATAATTTGCTATGCGAATATCAGTGAGATCGCCTGGGGCCATTCCTCGGAGATGCTACACAGCTATCTTGTCACCTCAATGGACACGGTACCCTACTCTCCTATCTGCGTACACGAATGTAATATATACGACCAGGTCGTATCTTGTGCACACAAAAGCCGCCAACTGTCCAATCTTGACTGGGAAGACACACGACCGCACAGCAGATCCATGACAACGTTTTAATTTTATGCTACTTAACGATTTTTTAACACAAGTTTGAAAATTGATCAAAATAAGATCAGCTATGTGAAAAATAGTTTTAATATAATAAGAGGATTAGCTTATTTTAACACAGAACAGACTGACTTGATCAAGACGTTCGTCTTTTTTTATTTACAATCAGACAATTTTTTTATAAAGTGTCGGTATAATAAAAAGGTATTTTTTTAAACTAAAACATTGAGTAGCGCAAACCACAAAAAAAAATATAAATTTGTGATTTTACGATAGCAATATTAGTCAAAGAACAGTAAGACGTTAATGCTAAAAGTACATTTCTAGCGATAGTAACACTTTCCACGCAGCATGCAATTTTGGCAGCTAGTCTCGTAAAGCAGCAACTATTTCATTGTCATTGAGATCCAGAAAAAAAATATGTTTAATGATCATTAAAATTAAAATATACATTTTGACTGTGTAAAAATAAGAGGTAATGATAAAGATCGATACAATTGAAAAACTGTAAACAAAATCTTTTGAACTTAATATAAATAAAATGACACGAATCAAATATCAACGTTCGAATTATCTGGTGTATGCAATTAGAGATTAACGCCGGTATTTTTAATGCCGGTATTACTAAAAGAAAAAACAGGTATTGACATTATTTTTTTTGCTCAAAAAATTAATCTTGGCGCCACAACGTGAATTAATTATAAAAATCACAGCATTTAAATACTTCGACAAATATTATTGCGATATATTTATTATTTTAATTAAAACACTTCCTTTATTAAGAAATATTTTCGAATATACGCGCACCAAATTGTTTTTAATATAAACAATTAATCTATACTCTATTTGCGTTAATACAGACAGTTCAAATACTATATATTTAATCATTATTCATAATAATAAAATATATGACAAGTTTGGAATTACGCCCCTACTATTTAAGTGAGAAAATTTATTCGCAAAAAAAAACATTTATTGTTAAATCATTAGGAAGGTACAATTTTTTTAAATACAGTATATTTGATTTATATAACTGTAGGGTAATTGATATATTATTTTATATCGTACCCCCAAAAATTATTTTTAATAATATGAAACAAGCTGTATCGGCTGCTTTTAAATAGTTTTAAGCACATATAAATAAAGTTTTTATCTGCGTAGCAAAATTTTTATCATACAACATAATCAATAGATGATAATATTTACAATGTATCAAGTATATTAAAGCTTTCCTATGAAATTTTAATGGTGCTGCGAAATTTGATATTTTAATAAAGGTTTATTTATAAACTGGTCAACACTTCAATGTCACACAAAGGTATACGTTATTAAAAATAATTAAAATTTGTTGCTTAATAATGAGAATATCATATATACATAAGTTAATATTTTAAATATTTTAAATGATAATTAAACATCCTTTATGTAAAAATAATGTGAGGCACAATTTTTAGTATATTGATAAATCGAAAACTTTATATTTTACTATATGTTTAGCTAATTCCGATATTGCCCCTAGGTACAGTTCTTTTGAATAATGTCTGGCATAATGGCATGAAAAAATGTAGAAATTTGCTTTGGCACACACGGCCCCGGGTGGAGTTGAAAATACCGTCGCCGGGGTGGCACGACAACTATGTGGGTAAATTAAAACGTAGCCCGCGGGCGAATACCTGGTGTCTCCGGCCCTGGTAGGATTCCTTAATGGACGCTTTCGAGCATTTTGGCGACTGTGTCCGACACATTGTCCTGACAATCACAACGACGTATGTCTTTACACACATACATAAATAATGGGTACATATGTACATAGATATATGCTTAAATAACATAATATTGTATGTCAAAATCTAATCAATAGAAAAAAATGTATATATTTTATTAATTATTTTTTATAAATAACTAGTAAAACAGATATAGTGTTTTGTAAAAATTAGTTATTTTGTGAATTTTTAGGCAATCGGGAAAAATTTCCTTTTGCAAACATTTATTAAATAATTTTACTAATATAGGATTATTAAGACTGTTAAATGTTTAATTTTCTTAAATAATATGCCATCAGTACTAGAAGCTGAATTATTTTTTTAATTTATTTGTATTGTATTTGCTTTGGCGCCGTATTAATGCTATTTAAATATTGTTTTTTAAATTAAAATATAAATTAATATTATTCGTTTTTATTTTACCACAAAGCACATATTACTGCTTTATTTTAAGAAATATTACAAATTAATTATAAAAAAGTTTTGAAACTAAAAAGCGTACTGCATATAATTTTGTATATGAATAGTAATTAATATTATACATTTTATTAAACCTTATTACTTTATATTTATCATAACTACAATGTTACTATATACTTGCTAAACTATTTAACCTATATTTTATTATTATTGTTGTGCATATAAAAAAAATGTTAAAAAAAAAATTTGTATATATATAAAATATGCATTTTTACTAATATTTTTTTAATAAGGAAACATGTGTTTCAAATATATACATATATATAAACTAGTACTCATTTAATAAATATTTCTATAAAAAATATTTTTTTTTTTTAAATTATTAGATTTTTTATTTATTGAAATAATAAATTACATATCAAAATAATTTCATGCAGCTTGAATTACGTTTTACTAAACCTAACATTTAATTATTCATATTTTTTTTTTCTACAAAAAAAATATGTAGGGCTAAGTTAGATTACCTTACTTTAGTAAAATCATGTGTTTGTCTACATCAAATTATTATTTCTTAGAAAATATAATTTCTAAGAAAAAATGATAAGCTGGGTTAGGCTGGGTTGGGCTATGTTAGGTTACAGCTTAATGTACTCTTAAATATTTGTATTACCAAGAAAATATGCAACTATTAATACTATTTTTATAAAAATATGTGTTTAAGTAAAAAATATATTTGCCTAGTTAGGTTACATTAAACTCTTATCAATCCTGACTCAAAAAAACTTTATAAATACATATATATGTAGAAATTTATTTATAAAAAAAGTACTTTTACGCGTCAAATTATTTTAAATAAAAAATCTTTTCAAGATAAATTGTCTTTCAAATATGAAAATGTGTTAAAGCTGTGTTAGGTTAGGTTAGGTTAGGTTAGGTTAACTCGAAATATTTTTATCAAAAAATATGTACTAAAATTACAAATTTTTTTACCCGTGTATTTATTTTAAAAATTCGGGAATACTCGAAATCGGTCACAAAATCGATGCAGCAGGTACAAAGCACATAGGTACCAGACTATGTGTGGGGTTGCATAATTTAAAAATTAAATAAGAAATATGAAAAACTAGGCTTATAATAAATATATAAAAAAATAATAGATTTTCAAATATTTATTGTAATTAAAAAGTATGATGGTTTGAACAAGATTATTGCACAATATTTTAATAATTATTGTTAATCATTAATGTACTATATTTTTATTTTTTGTTGTAACCTAACAGGCGTTTTCTTAATGTGTTATAACAGGATAAATCTGTATGAATTGGCAAAGTCAATCAGACATAATTAATACTCATAAGTAAGTAGTAACCACTAGACTTTGCTGTCTATGAATTGGTGATATCTATATAAATTACTATGTGTATTTAATTTATGTTCAATAGATTTTTACAACTTGGGCCATTTTTTAATTATGCATATTTTTATAAATAAAAATTTGCGAATGATGCAGTGCTTTAAACTATTATCAGTCAATTTATCATATCACGATCATTTTGTTTGTATTTATTTTGCTATAATAATATAAATAAATTTGAACATACTTTTGTCTAAGCATAATAATTTAAAAACACGTTAATCTATATTTTTTATTATAGATTAAATCCACGAATATCCAGAACAGTCACACTCTCTCCTACTTTAATTAAATATCTGTAATACTCATCAGCTGCTGAATTGTTATTTTTTATTCTAAAAGTTTCGCCTTAGACAGCCACGATCGTTGAAATTTATAGTGGTGCCTTTAACCCAAATAACAGATGTCGTTTAATATATATGTTTTAAAAGTATATATAGTTAGAATAATATTAGTAATTATATAAAACATTTTTTTATGTTTAGAATAAAACACCTTATATTACAAATGTGAATTGATTTAACCTTTGTTTCTTTGACAAAAATCCGAATGCAAAATATTTTTAAAAATATATAACAATTAACTTCATTAGCTATTTTCTTAAAATATTCTTCAAAATCATAAGTGCGATAAAAGCATACTTATAATTTTTTGATTTGATAAAATTACAAATATTTTAATTATAAAAATGACTAAATAACGGAAATTGATATAAAATATCAAGGTGAGAATAAGATAACCAACATACAAACTAAACCATCTATGCATTTGAGAGAAAATAAGTATAAAAATAAGTATAGACTACGTAATTTAATAAAATGTTGTAAAAGCAATTTTAATAAATTATTTAATAACCACTTTTTAATAAGAGACGTGTAACAATAAACATATATGTTTTACGTAAAACATACTATTTTTGCATGTCTCTATTATTAAGCGAATAATTTCTATAATTTGATAGATAAAATAGTTAGTAAATGCCATCGTGTAATATATTTAATGTAATATTTATTTTGTGTATTAAGAACTCTTATATTATAATCATTTTTATATATACAAAGTTTTACTATTCTCGTTTTAAATTAATACAAATTACCGCGATCAATATCCAGGGGTGCGATTATCGAATCAGATTCGAATTAATAGACAGAATTGTCTCAGAACGACAACGGATAATGAGGCATCATTGTTTGCTACGGCGTAGGCCGTAGTACACATCATTGCCGAGATTTATTCGTCAAAGTGTGTTGTCTCGTCCGATTGTTATGCAGCTTACGGATCCGGGCTCAAATCCGGGCCCGTGAAATTGAGAAGAGCCTAATCTCGACCGGGCATCTGCCCGGAAGGGTGAGGGATATCGTGATAGGATTTATACGTACATCCGAAACAAATCAGATATTCAAATGAAAGCACATAGCACATACATACATACGCGTGTGAATGTTAAGGTACGGTCTCGAGACTGATTGAACATAGTTTAAAAATAAATAATATAAAAAGTACAGTCAAAAAAATGTTATATACAAAGTACAAGCTAAATAAATTTTAAAGTAAATGTCTAAAATTTATAATCTAATCTGTTATGCACGTATAATTACATTATGTATGTTAGATCAGCGGTTTCAAAACCAAAAGGCGCGAGCTATTTTAATTTATATATATTTTTATAAAAAAAAAAGAATTTATTACGGTTATAAATTTACAAACTTATAATTATTATTAATTAATTAAGAGCCATTTTTTAAGACCATGATAATATTAATTTATGTTGAGACATTAATTTTTATGCATTTGATTTTATTAGTTTGAATATGTATGATTTAATGATCGGTTTAACTTTGACTGAGGTCAAAGCGGCAGTTGGTGGTCCGGCGTCGTGCAGGGCCGGCTTCGGGGGATGCGTCTCGAACAAGTGCCATTAAAAGTTAGTGCTGACTTGCCATACAAGTAAATGCACTTTGCAGACGACCGCCGGAGCTAAATCATCACACAGCGTAAAAAATGAAACCACTCGTGATTAACACTCTAGAGACCTATTCTAAGCTTTTGGACGTGTTTAAAAAATGTAAATATAAAATATGTTGAACACATACACATTATATAGAAAAGTTTTTACTGTAAAATTCCATATAACGGCTGAGGTTTATAAACATTTTTGGTAAAAATGTGAGCTAAAAAATATTTTTATCTTCATTGTTAAATTTCACATCAATGAAATAAAAATTTATATGTAAAAATATATATATTTATATTATTGATGGTGCGTTTAAATAATCTGTCAAAGCGCCGCTATACTTATTATTATTTTAATAAAAAAAATATTTATGACTGATTCAGGACATTTTCAATATTAATTTTTAATTGAAAATATATCAACACTAAATATACTGCAATGACAAATTAAAATAATAATAAAATAAATACATTTTTAAATCAATCCTTAAACAACCCAATAATTATTTAGATCGGTTTAAAAGCAAAGCGAGCCAAATTAACATCTCGACAGAAATAAAATTACTATCGCTTTTATATTTAGCATTCGTTCGATATTAAATTTCTTTCTTATTATTGCATAATGCTTTTCAATGTAGAGATTTAGTTCTCAGAACCTGCATTTCCACTTTGACCGTTCAACCGTTACAAAAGTGTGACGTCATTGAATTTTCCGCACAGCCACTTCGCAATATTTAATATTCTTGCGAAGGATATTTCGCTGCTGCGATTCGTCTTCCCTTGTTAATCTGCACTTTTTTATGTTTTGATTCAATATTTAAGATAAAAATATTTAGCGCATTTCCAAAAACAAAATATGTATGCATACTATATTTCGGTATATTATAGTGGTGTCATTGCAACATAAAATTGGCCATGAGAGAAGCATACAACTTTCAGTGCAATATTGTAACATTGAGCGACTTTCTTTGTGACTTACTAAATATAATATTTTCAATGTTTTGTCATAAATGTTTACTTTTGTTTTTAAAACAAAATTTTTGGTAATTTAATTTTTGCTGAACAATTAAGATTGCCACGTACATTTTGTAATTCGTACAGCTTTTTGTGGTGTGTATCCGTATGCGTCTCCGAAGCGAATTATGCTTTGGAATATGAACTTCAAGCTGCACCAGGGTACGCGAAGAGAGAAGCAGCGGTTTCTACAGTTTTAGGTGGTCTTAAGTTTAGAACTTCTAAGTGGATGTACAAGTGTAAATATCAGTAAAAGATTAAAAAAATATCTGCGAAAAAGAATATTTCACTTTCTTAAAAACAGATTTTGCTTTCCATCCCTTTCAGGGGAACGGCCAATTATTTGCCTTGAGTAGTTTATTTAAAATAGACCGTTATTGTCTGCTAGAACAGAGTAGAAACGGCTATTTGGATGGCAATCCCGAGTGTTATTCTATCTCAACGTGTTAACAATTGATACTTTAATTATTTTTTTTAACAAAAAAAACTAAATCGAGCCAATAAAAAATCAACAGATAAAGTATTTTTCTATTAAAAAATGCCGCAAAATCAACAGACTACACGCTTTGGAAAGCGACAAAAAAACAAAACAACCTCAAATATATTATCCACTAATTTTGAGTAGTAAGATTTTAACTTTTGCAAAATATCAACAAACTGTTTTTAAACCACACTCAAACCAAAAAATGTACACGAATATCTCAAAACACCTTTTTAAATTAAGTCCACAAATGAGACTATCTAGAGTACAAAAAATAAAAACAGCAATTATGAAGGAATTAAACGCAAAAAAAGCAGCAGGATATGATCTAATTACAGACAAACTAATAATAGAATTGCCATAAAAAGCATGAAATTCTTCAAATTTATATCTAATTCCATATTAAAAGTAGCTTACTACTTTTATCAATGGAAGGTTGCAGAAATTATATTGATTAGAAAACCAGGAAGTTTTTGTAGTCCTACACTAGTGTAGGACTACAAAAACTGCTTCTTCAAAGATTGAAACTGTGGAAACTACGCAGAGTATTCGTTTGTAAAGGACCTTTCTAAAAGTACCAAATACCTTGTTTGAAAATACATATATACCGTTAAATGGAATTCCGCTTGAATACGCATAACTGCCTTTTATTTGTTACGCCGACGAAAAAACTTCTTATAAAATCTAAGGGGACAGAAATCAATAAGTTTCATGTCCCCTTAGCGATTATTATTAACTAATTTCAACATATATGAAACGCCGTTATATTTATAAAAATAAACAACTATTTACAAATATGAACACAGATTTGAAATCTTCAGAAGCTTCAGTATTGAATGTTATCAATGTTTCTTGCCGATGCGTTATCCTTCTGCTTGAATCAAATATTAAAATACGATAGTTATATAATATAAATTATACTGTATCAGAGAAATATTAAAACTCTCTCGAACTAATTGAAGTAGTTTGCTGGCGAAAATTTTAACAACGCCCGCAGGGCGTTTAGTGAATTTTTAATTAAAAGCCAAGAAGGAAGTTTGTTCACTTTTATTATGTATAATACATTTTTTGTTTGCTAATGTTATCTCCCGAATGTTCGTCGTTACTTATGAATTCTTGAATAAATTTCCCGTCGACCAATTTGTATTCAGGGCTTAAGCAAGTGGGCTAAGAATATGATAACAATGGGGCAGAGTTATTGGGGGAACGTTCTCACTACTGGCTGGCACGTAGAGAACTTTCGGGACCGAAAGGACCTTAAAGAGAAATAGCAAAAAGGATAATGCGAATTAATTTACAATCGTTCGAGATTAGGCAAATTTCGGCCGGAATGTAAATGCAAATATCGAATAAACAGCGTTATAACATTTCGTGTCTAAAATTATTTTGAATATCTTAAATTTTACTACTATTTTTCATTCTTTAAACATGGACTTTTAATCAATAAATAAAATATAAAGTAACATTTTTAAACCAGCCGTAGCTTAAAATGTGACATTAGTCATCATAATAAACCAGAGAAATCATGTAAGATTTTTATCAGACTGTGCAAACCTTAGTCCTGATAGTCGTACTTTTTAAATACAGTATGTATGTTTCAAGTGCTAAATTTTGATCTAAATGTTTCGTATTATATACTTTCACTTAATATTTTTATGATGTATTTTATACTGCAAAATTAATTTTAGATCACCTTGTTTTACATATACTATTACAGCTTCAGTGCAATATTAACTTCTGTATTTAGCATTTAAGTTGAAGCCTTCAAGGGCTTATTTCACTTTGAAAAGTCTGATCTTTCGGTTCAAAGTTGCATCTCAAGATGTTAATCATGAACAGATCTCGACTAAACTATGTACTGCTCATTAGCGATCGGATATACTTTGATACAAGAGCGAATTGAAGAGATGCGAAACAGACAAACTTTTTTAATCTTATTCACGGCTATCTTTTGAGCATTAAATTCTATCAAGGATTAACTTAATTTATTAGCAAATAGATTAAAGTCATATTTATATTATTTTTAGTATTTTAGATATCTGCTTATTGCAATATTTTATTAAGATTTTAAATCTATATTTTTGATTTTTGCATTTTCCTTAATTAAATACTTATTACAATAAAATACAAAATTTTAATGGTAAAAAGAATGGTTTATTTAAAATGATTTAATTTACAAATAAACTTTTTTGATTGAAAATTAATAATGTAAAACAAATAAAAATATTAATCAAGTGTTATTAAAAAATATTTTTTTAATAAATTGCTGCAACTTTTATCAAATAAAATTAAGTTAATAAATAACACATATAATTCACATCACTATATAATTGTTATTTTGGTTTTTATTTAACAAGCTTTTTATTTTTATTATGTGTTCTTTTAAAATGTAATAATAAATATCTTAATTGTATGTTTTATATTTTTCTTAATGTATACGTATTTAATTTATAATTTTAATTTTGTAATTTAAGTTATTCCTCACTCATGCAGAATTATGTATATAAATAAATAAATGCAAAAAACTATATGTTAAATTATTATTTTTCCTCAAATAATAATAATAATGCTGTTTTATAAGGTTTATATCATAAACTATCTCACTTTAGTTTCGTTAGAATATACCTGCGATACGACGCGCCTATTATATGATGTGCTTCGCGTGGAAAGGGTTAATCTGCGTTATTGCAACTGAATTATTTGTATAATAAACATACCTGACGTATTAAAAACACATTGATCTTTGTTAGCAGTAAAAAAATATTTGATAAAAAAGGAGTTTGTAAAAATAAATAAATTATATCTTAGAAGTTATTACTTATTTTTTCTTAAAATAGCAATATTAACTTTTGTCTATTTATTTTTTTTTTAAATAAATTTTAATTTTCAATAGAATTTCAACGGATTTTATATACACTTTTCTTAAAAGATTTCCCAAGAGAAAAGAGATTTCCCGGAAAGCACTGTTAGGGAGATACTAAGAGAGCAGGAACATTAAATACAAAGTGTGACTACATAGTTCAGATGCCTTCCATATTATAATTTAATTCGACTGCCAATTAAAAATTATGTACAATGTGAAACATTAAATTTTTTCATTATCACAAAATGGAAGAATGCTTATAAAGATAACTTTAACTAGATTTTCAAGGTTTTAAAAAAGATTTGAATAGTTTAAGAAGTTCAAAAATTGTATAAAAAGGGACAAAATAATATCGTAAAATCTCAATGTCTGACAAAAAAGTATAAAAAAGTAATCTTTTAAACAACGGAGATAAAATTGGTAAAATAGTTAATATATAATACAAGTCGAATGAAAATTTAACACAAAAATATATTTACTTTCAATACAGAAGTCTCAATATTATTTTTAAATTTTTCACTTATTAAACACAACAAAATTCTCTTTATCGACTGTGTAAATCGATGATTACTTCACATTAAATAATATCACAGATGCAAAAATACATCCATTAATCATTTAATACCAGCTACTGCAGACCGTGTGTGACAATAGATGAGATAAATTAAAAGGATCATTATAACCATTCAATAATTTCTGTAAATATTACTATAATATACAATACTGTGGAATTCAAAACAATCTGTCGAAAAGTTTTCAGATCTTAGACTTGTTCAAAATACTTAACAGTCATTCCAAACACATTTTTCTACCAGTTTAAATTCTTTTGTAACAGACATAAAAGTTTAGTATAAAAACTAGTTATTCTTATTACACTCCTAGCTCAAAATAATTGCTCATGTTAGCAAAAAAGTGAATGTGCAATATTTCCCTCTATTGAGAAACTATCCGAGATTTTGCTAACAAACATAAACAGGGTGCTTAAGAATTCTATACTGTCACAAAAATTGAAATTTAAATATGTATAAATAAGCTCACACTGACCTTAACTATATAGCAAATTTTATGAGCGTATTTATGGTGGGTCGATCGACTCATAAACTAAACGTGTTTTGAAAAAAAAAAAAAATTTAATTTTTAATTTTTTTAAACGGTATAGTAAGTATATTCAAAAGCTCTATTTTATATCAAAAATTCAAGTCAATATCTTAAATAGGAACCAAATACGAGCGTTAACTATATGCAGAGTCACATAAAAGCTCGTTCGGGGTCCCGGTCAATATACCGTAAGACTCGGTTTTTATTTAAAAAATAATAATTACAAATTGTTTTTAAATGCAAATTAAGTTTCTCAACACTTCTCTCGTTTAAGACATGCTTCCAACAAAACGACTACTATCGTTTAAGACATACTTCCAACAAAACATCAAGAACTTTTACTTAATTTTCTCAATTAAGACGCATAGGGGTTACAACGAACTCGAACCAAGAGCAGCTGTCAATCGTTAACGGGCGAGATCAAAAAAGCAGCCGCTTCCCTTTTCACGTTAATCGTGGTTTAGCTTTACTTCCAGAATCTACTGGATCCTTCGAATGCATACAAAACAAAAATATCAATTTTAAACAAAAATAATATCCTTGACCAAATATTTTTTTTTAATGAATATTGTATATCTGTAAATAAAGATTCAATTTTTTTATTATATTAGGGATATCAAATCATTTAATGATATTGATTTTTTGCAAACAGTAGTGCAAAAATAAGTGTAATTTTATATCTATAATGCTATTTGTATGAAAAAATCATGGTGATGGTCCGCGGAATACAAAACATTGAGTTTAGTGGCTTAGTGTATTTTTACTGGAAGCATTTAAATAATATTCATTGTATTCTCGACGTTGCATGTATAGCGTGGTGGTGTCGACAACCCTTCCATTGCAAGTTGTAAAATGCTTTTGAGAACCGATTGCGTCCCTCATTCTTAGACATTACGGCAGAAAATCAGCGCTCGAAAACGTTATTCATACACGAGTCATCTAGCTTCTTAACAAGCTTACCTACCACAAAGATGTTTTTGGCGATAGCTAAGAGGAGCTGTTACAATTTATTTAGTTTTACTATGAGCTAACAAAAAGTGTTTTACCATGAGCTAACAAAAAGTGTTTTATGTAAATCCCATCATGAGTCATTAAAGAATTTTGGCAAGTAATTCAAATAATAAATTACATAAAAATATAAGACGTATAATAAGCACAATTTAAGCGTTTTATCCATCTCAGGAGCAAACTTAATTCACTTATCGGTGTTGGGTACATAAAAGTTTGGGGCAGAAATGGGTCTGCCGTGAAAAGCGCTGGTGCCTTGCCAAACCTCCCGCTGGAATGGGACGGGAATCTGCGAAAGTTCCACTTTGTAAACTATTATGCAGATTATTGTATCCCACGGCCATGCCGCTCACTAGTAATATTCCCAAAGGACAAGTTTAGCAGACAATTCAGACTGACCGAGGCAACACGTTGCATGCATTTTTTACAATTAAAAATATCAAGATTTTTTTTCATAATATAATAAAGAAAATTGTTTGCTTAACTATTGTGTCATGCAGGACTGCTGAATATATTAATCGCTTTTGGTACCGTACAAGTTAAGAGAATTTCTTGATTTGTGGCATCTACCCTTGATAATCACGTGAGTTTACCACAATGCCCCGGAATAGTTTCTAAGATGCTGGAAGCGGTTGTGACACTCAATTAGTTGTGCAGTTTCACAACAATTCGAAGCGCAAACAATTTTGCGATAATATAATTCCATTATCTATTATATAACATAAATATTGTATAGAAGCTTCACTATTATTATGTATGTAGTATATTTTATTTATTTTAAAAATATTTAAATCATACTGACCAATAGATCTCTTTTTAATATTATCGAAAGCTTTCGAACAAAAATTATTCTGACACTGTAATTATAGCTACTCGTGCGAACACGTATCTATAAACAGTAAAAAAACGTCAGGATCACCCGTAATCGTTGCAACAAAAAGCAAAATATCCCATGGAACTAATTAAATTAATTTTCTAGGAAAATATTTTTTTTTAATTGTGTATCTAATTGGATATCCATAAAAGAAAAAAATGAAATATAATTCCTCGGTAATGTGGATAAAATTTAAGGGTCATATTTCAATCATATAACCATGGTTTCATTTTAACTCACAATTTCGAATAAAGCTCGTTTATCCGACGGGCGCATCATCCCGGGTCAGTGGGTCATCCCGCGGTGATGACGTGCATGAGTAATGACCTGCGTTCAAGCGCTGCGTGGCACCCATGCGCCCGTGTTACGGTTGTGTTTAATGCGTTCACGATGCACCACTATCCACCTGCAGCTCGTTTGTCATAATCTTTTCGCGATTTTGCATCGGTGCCGACCGCGCCGCGACGCCCAGTTGACCAATGGCGTCGATGACGCCACTACTCACACCCCTGCAGCCTCGCTCAATTGCCAGAGCGAGGCACGAGCATTAATCATATTCGTGGTTAACATAATTATAATAAAACATATCGTTTAAATTTTAATTTAAATAACAAACGCCATTGTAACAAAATTTATAAGTAACCTATAAATCTATATGACTTTTCAATTTACGATACATAAATAACGTGTATTTTAAAAATAAAAACTATTTTATTTTTAAATACTCTACATCAGCGCTGTTCAACTGGTGACCCACGAACTTATTTTTGTGGCCCACGAGCCAATTCATATTTTTAAAATAAAATTTGAAAATATGGTCACTTCAGACATTTTTAAGGATGCTAATGGAAACTAAAAAAAAGTGACCTCAGACATTTTTGTTCGTTTACCCAGGCAAAGGGAATACAAATTTTTATCTTAAGCTCCCAACAGCGAAATATTTTTTTGCCCCAAAAATATTTTCAAAAAAAATTGCTAAAATAGCTAAAAATAAAAAACAGAACCCCTAGGACATACATATGTCCTAGGGGTTCTGTTTTGACAAATATGTCTTAGTAAATAATTTATAGATATTTCCAAGTTTCTTATAGTCCTAGTACCTTAATCATTTTATATCTCTGATCATGGAAACTTAAAATTAATAAAAAAAAGAATTCATAAATTAAGATTTTGCAGCTTGTAGCTAGCTAAAATATTGTATTTTCTTATATCATAATACTAAACTGCTATTTTTTAAAGCAGATTACTTATTTATTACATATATTTTTGACTACTGCAACATCAACATTATACAGCACGATTAAATCATTGGTAAAAGTACTTTTTTTATCGATTATCAAAGATTAGGTTTTCTATGATTTTCTTAATCTCACGGATAAATATCGTGATGATTAATTTAAATCGGATTTGGTCATACATATAAAGTACAAAAAAATTTATAATGAGCTACTGTTTTTACTGATATTGAAGATCCTAATTAAAATTAATTATTTATTTAATAAATAATAATAATTAAATAAATAATTAATAAAGATATTTTATTATTATAAATAACACAAGAAAAAACTAATTTTTTTTGGTTAACATAATTTTTGTACAGATTTTAAAATAATTTTAAAAAACAATCAAAAAAATTTTTAACGTGCCTTTCATAAATTTTTATGGATTTAATACAATACAATAAAATCATTTTTTTAATACTTTTCAAGAAATTAAAAAAAAAACAATATTTTATATACTTTTCAATTGGTTTTTAGAAAACAAATATTTTTGCAAATGTTTCGCAAATTTAAAAAAAAATGTTTTAGTGTGTTCGTAGTTTTTTAATGATCTTTTTAGTTTCCAAAAATAGAGGCTTTAAATTTGTAAAAATATTAGGTTTTGAGATCTTTTACAATACCACAAAAGCAAAAATATGGTTTTTAGAAGAAAAAAATTAGAGGTGTGAATTTATATAATAATATTACTAGGACAATCTGCAAAAATAAAAATGTAGTGATTTTCCTAAGTGGAATATAGAAACACCTTAGTTGACTAAGAAATAAATTATGTATTTTTTATATTCTGTTTATGTTTTATATGTATGTTTTAATTTGCTTTATTAGCCAAATAAATTAATAAAATAAATAATTATTTTTTAAAGTTCTACAGGGCAGGTCGAAGAGGATCGGATATCGGCTAACTCTTGGGGTCGATTGAGCTATGACAATTGACTTGTTTCGCTAAATTGTAAGCAAACAACTGACATAAATTTTGGTCTTTTTGTTAAATGTGAAATATTATAATTTGTACTAGATTAATAAGAAGCGTAATATTTAAAAATCCGAGATAGATGCTGAAGGTCCCAACAACCAATTGCGACTTTTTTATAGTAACTCTTAAGGAAACATTTTTTTATTTTATGAGATCGTGGAAAAGTGCATAAAAACTTTTTTTCTGAAACATAAGTTAACAAATGTAAAAAAATTTTTTTACATATTTAAAAACAAAATCTGTAACGTAGTTTTTATATTTTTTATGGATTAAAATAATAATTTTAAAGTATTTCTAAAGTTTTTAAATATTTTTCTGCACTTTTGTATGTATTTTAAGAACAAATATTTTTTTAAAGTCTGTTTTGCTGCTTTTCTAGTGATTTCTTTTAACACATTTTAAAAAAAAGTGCTATAAATTTGTAAGAAATTTGATTTCTGAGGTCATTTCAAAGTCTACAAATTTTAAGTTTGCTCCACAAAGGCAAAAAACAGTAGATTTCGTAGATCCCATGTAACACATTTTAGTTTTCAGACTTAAATGTTTCTCAAACAAAAATTTCGTTTAATATTTTTTTCAACTTTAGCTTTTGTATTACCAATACTTTTAAGAAAATATAACATTAGCTGCATCTAAGCTAATTAATAAATCACACTTTTTTATGATCATAGAATAATTTAAAGCGCTCTAAATATAATACATAAAACCATCGGTATTTTTTAGCTTAAAATGAAATGAAAATAATTATTAAAATTAGTAAAGTATATCTGATAAAAAAAAATTTTTTTACAAATTCATATATAAATATATCAAATGTTTCAATAAATCTGGAAAGTGAAATATATCAGATTTATTAATAACTATTTAATTTTATATAACTTATAGGAGTGAAACAGCCTGATAAAGACAATTGCCTTTTAACAGCTAACTGTACCTGTAATTTGTAGGTATTTGAAAAGTCTGTTTCAAAGCCAATAACCACACACTTGAAATAAAATACTGTATCGAAATAACCAGTACAATATTAAGCCGCATAAAGAATGTTTTATGTGGGCGCGAATTAAGCTTGTTTTTAAGAATGAGAATAGTAAAGTGTTTTATATATAAATTATAATTTATTATTTATTGCTTTGAACAAAAATAATTTTTACTTTCATCTAAACGAACAGGTAAAAAACAAGCTTAATTGGGTAAACACACAATGGCGAAAATAATAGTTGGCACAATGAAAATTCGGTCTCGCTGCGGCATAATTTTCCGCACGGGAGCAAACGCAGCATAAAACTTTCAGTTCGTGTATGTAGTATGCAGTGGGTATTATATATGTACTACATATGCAGGCAAAATAATTTTATGCGCATGCGTTAAACTGTATCCTTTTTATTGGAAAAACCAACAGAGCGTCATGTTAATAATTGCAGAACGGGGTGTGAGCGGATGCAATTGCATATGTGCAAATTTAGCTGATGTATCAAATTTTGTAAGCCGGCAAAATGTTAACGAGTGTCTCCACTGCAAGATGCCATGAAAACGTTTTGCAAAAAAAAATTTGTGACTTGTTGATTTTTTTACTACATATTTTATTAAGCTGTATTTTTCTTGCTTCTATAATATATAATATATTGCATTAAAATGTTTTTTTTTTTAAAAAGGGTAAAAATTTCTGGTATATTTAATGTTTGTGTAGTTTTTTAATTAATTAAATATATTTTTATTTTAAAAATCATTTGACTTATAATAAAAGCATTTTAAATGCTATTTGCTGTTATTGATTTAAATAATATATACCGTTGAAAATATATTTTAACGTTGATTCTATCACGCGCTTAATATATTATTAAACCATGGCTTTCATTATGCATTATTTAACTGACGCAACATTAAAGCACTTATTTAAATTAAATTTTATCGCACATCAAATGCTTTCATTATAAATTACATACCCACCTATATAAATATTCACCTATTAACAGCAAAAATATATAAATAAAAAACTCAGGGAATTAAGTCTGAAAGACGGCAGATGTTACATTATGTATCATCAACCTTTCATCGGTTTTAATCCCTTAAATGAGTGTGTAGTAACCCCTAATAGCCGCGAGCGTTATCTACCCCCGAGACGGGGTAAAAATTGACCCGAAAATAATCCCGGTCCGGACCCGCCACGTCTGATGATGACTGATGACACGCTCCCGTTCGCGGACAATCGCGAATATACCAGCATTTTTGCGTCTGCTGTAAATTTATAACAACATATGGATAATATTGTGAATTTTCATCTAGATTGACATCGGTTGATAAATAATTTATACGTTAAATTTTAAGTCTGATTAAATGGGAGGAGTAATTAATATGAATATCGTGTATATGCAGTGTAAGAATAACGTATTTTTAACTATATGTTAAGACATAAATTTATTTATGACAAGATTAACTGAAAAGCTTTTTAAGAAGAAGTCTCTATAATATTTTATACTAGACTCCACTCTCCATTGATTATTATGTTACTTAACCCATGTGTCTGACGTGCTTATGTTATAGACAAAAAAATAATATGTAATTTTTGTGCAAAGAATTAAGATAGTCACATACAATTTGTACAATACATGTTGATTATATGTAAGATTTTCCTTAGGAGCGTGCATAAGCTCCACGCGTTTCAGCTCTGGTTTCCGAACGTCAAGTTCAACCAGTAAATGTGAAGAGAGAAGCGGCAGCTAATGCGATTTTTGATGGTCTGTAATTGGGTGGTCCATGTCCAAGTTAGAGAGCTTTTAAAATGTGAATATCTGATATTCTAATCACTCCTCAATATTTTCACATATTGTTTCAGGCTCGATAGAATCCAAAATATCACATTTTCCTCCACAATCGAAAACAATACATAGACGCAAACGTGATAAGACAAGACAAGAACGAAAGCAAAGGATTCAATCGACAGGGATCGCAAATATACGAACAAATATAATAAATCTACCCAAACAATTTTTAAGACTTTTTTGAAAGCTAATGTAGGCGGGTGCATAGAAATCGGTCCGCAGGCGCCATGGCCCCCGTGGGCACAAGGTTGGTAACCCTTGCCTTAACCAATTATTATACTAATTTTCATGTTTTAGCAGAAAAAAATTTTCAAAAAAAGATTGTACTATAATTTGATTAATTTAGTACTAAAAAATACATTTATTCACAAAAATTTTTCTTTTTATTTTTTTAAATTTGTAAAAGATTTTATGTATTTTTCTTAAATTCAACTATAGTAACGGATAATTCCTTAGTTTTTTTCATATAAATTTAACAATTAAAATGGGTATAAACCAGTATTTAATATGTCTGTATGCTTTTCTACATAAATATATTTTTTAAATATTTTTTTATTAAAAAAAAAAGATTGCTTAGTCTTAGTGTTGTAGAGTTTGAAAGTTATAATCATAGCTTAGTATCTTCCAGATAGGGACAAAGCAATTTATTATACATGAATCATGAGTTTACAACATGGATGCACTAATTGTATCATATATACTAATGTGGCGACCACACATATAGGCACATTTAAAAGGGCGATTGTCTCATTGTTAATGACCGTGACCAAAAACGTTCATTCATCAACAATAAAACAAACATCATGGCACAAGAGAGATTTCTTTTGAGCACACAACATGGGTCGTTAAGAGAATCCCTTTGTGACAAAACGGTACGGACGCAATCAATCACCACAATGCAAACCCTTTCTGAAGAATTCGAAAGTCTGGAGTCAAGCAAAAACGCTTTCGGAAATACACATCCGATTTCTCGAATTCTAAGAAGCCACTGCAGCGACTGGCTAGGAGATCAATGCACAATTGCGATTGGCCAGCTAGCGTGCATCCTTCTAAAGGATATAAGCCCGACGAAGAGATGGCAGACGGTCAAGAGACGGTCAGAGATACGAGACGGCTGAGGCACAAGACAAGAGACGGCCCAGACAGCAGAGCCAGCGACGCAGACGACCAGAGAGCCAAGATCTACCAGCAGCCATCCAGAGGAACCAAACCACGCGCTCTCACCGACAGACCTGAAGATCACACCTGACCTTCATCGCGAGAAACGTCACGCCGTAATCGTCCATTTAATAGTCAAAATTGCAATTATAACTTAATAAACAATTTAATAGGAGTCTCATTGGCCGCGAGGTCAACCACCCCTAAACTAAAAGGAGTATTATTAAATAAATTTAGCACCAATAGCTAAATTGCATGCTTTAAAAATTCAGCTAAGCGATGATTGTCGCTTCGATCTCAAATAATGTGAGAAATAAAGTCTTAGTGATGTCATCGACAATATTAATAGTCTTTTGAGCATCTGCTCGTTTAATTATCGCCCAAATTAGTGCATCATCTTCCTCAGTGGTGCTTTCCGGAGGAGTTAGAGTGTGGGTGTTCTGTCGGTGGTATTGCCGTTCATCAATCACCTTTTGACGTGCGTTAGTTGAAAAGCACCGTCTGCACCCATAGTAGTACACACTGGGATAGTTGTAGGTGGCGCGCGCTCTCTCGCGGAGTTCATCAATTTCGTCCCGTCCCGTTTCTCCCGGGCACCATGTGTCCCGGGACACCGGGAGCCGAAACTCGCCTCGTCTGCGAAAAACTTCCGGCTTCAATTTTGTTCGATCGCCTTCGAGGCCGTTTGTCAATTTGACCGATCGCGTGCCATTCATTCCCGATTTAATTATTTTATATACGTACACATCAGATACAATATAAACGCGGATTACTTTATTTTCGTACCGAGAGAGAGAGAGAGAGAAAAGCGATTCATTTTCGTCTCGCCCGTCGTTCTATTGACGATAATTTATATACGAGAGCGAAAATCGAGGTCGCTTATCGAAAATGAGTTTTAATTCATTTGGGTTGAATTGAAAAGATAATGAGTTAAAACTGGGAACGCTTGGTTGACATGCACACACAAACACCGAAATAAATTTTCACCGGGATGTCTATCGATCGATAACTGTACCATTTCCATCTTTTGAATTGGTTTTATTTATTTATTTTGTGAATAAATGTACAGCTTATTGACATAAAAAAGAGTGAGCTCATACAATTCATACAAATATATCAAATTAGCAATAATATAGTAAAATAATTTAAATAAATCACTAAATAACAAACTAACAAAATACATTAGTAATGTAAATCCATGGCTACTACTCGAATCCTATATATCTAATTTGAAATGCAACCACTGTGACAAAAAAAATTTTAAAAAGGTAAGAACAAATTTTCTTCTTTAATTATCAGAAAATACTTTAATTGATACTATGATAACAGAAACATGATATACACGCACATATCTGTTCTGTATGCATGTAATGCGTTTGCTCTCGCGTTTTTGCGGCGTTTTTGTAACATGATCTGCTCAATCCTCATATGTAAAAAAAGGTCACTAAAAGTAAAGATTATCTAGAATTATATATTGTATTTTATTCTTAATTCCATTCTTGTGTCTTTGACCAACTCGCATTTAACAAAAACCAGAAATATAAAATTTTATACAAAATTATTTATATTTACACGAAATATATAGAAAAATATTTTAATAATTAATTTAAGAAATAAAACATAATTATAATATTATTTAAAGCATAAAATTCAAACGTGTATTGTGCATAGTCAGTTTAATATGAAGAACCATTAATATTCAGGATATTGGTATTTATTTATACAAAATAGTGATATTTTTGTTTTAATTTTTTTTGACAATGGTGATCTGAAGCTTGTAAAGAATTCCCAGCCCTGATTTGTATTTTTAACAATTGTATAATTTAAACCAGACATTAATTTAAAAATGATTCTATTTGAAAAACAGACAAGGTGTAATTTTTTATTTTAATTGCAACAAGTTGCAACAACCACCCAAAAAAAGTAATTGACCTGACATAGGAAGTTTTAAAGCATTCCACCAACTCTTTGGACTTGGTACTATTTATTCCAACCTCTTACAATTTTTTTAATGCTAATTTTTTTCAATGTTAAAAAACATATTTCAACAGAGCAGATTTTACTATCTCTTAGTGAGTTTTTGCTCTAATACACAATTTTTTTTAGTAAAGTTGAAATAAATAAATCAACTAAAAGGTAGAAGACAGTTTATATTTGATTAGAATAAATTACATTATATATTGAATTTAATAAACGTTGTTTCTAAAAAGACAATTTAGTCTTTTATTGCTAAAAAATGCCAAGAAATTATGCATCATATTTCTAATCACATTCAATTTTCGTATTGAATTCGCGATTGGTTTAGGACCGTATGCACCTGTTAAAATACCTGTATTGTCAGCGTAATAAATTTTATTTTTGTATACATATTCTGTAGAGTACTTTTAAGACTGAGCTAGCTGCAGCTTTTCGAAAAAGCAGTCTGGCGTTATTAATGAAATTAAAAAGTTTCGCATGCAAGCTGAAGCTGTAGCCTAAAATGTCATTTGACGATTTCAACGTTGGTCCCTAATATTTACATCAAAGTGTCACGTCGCTGGGAATCTTTAAGCCTCCGTCGAAGGTTTCGACATATTTTGGTCGAATTGCTGTCACCGCCGGGAACGTTTCAAAACTAATCTTCTAACGGTGGACCATTGACGTTAGGTACACTTCATGAAAAAGGTATCTGGGTTTACGTTCTTATTTGTATGCCAAACTCGTGTTTTGTTTACTCTGTCATGAACGTATATCTAAATAAAAATATTATTTAGTTGTAACAAATATTTAAGGAATAGATTAATTTGTTGAAAGAAAATATCTCAAGTGCCGTAATTTGAAATCATCGCTCTGTTAGGATCATAAGCAATGAAAATACAACTGAATTTATGATTAAATTGCTAGATAATTTTATCAGTCATAAGATAAAATTAAAAAACATCAGAGATGATTTACCTAATATAAACTAATATTTAATGCAATGAGTTAAGATAAAAGTGATTTAATTTAATAATAATAAAAATAAAATAACAATTCTGATTCTAAGTAATCTGCGATGTTTTTCTAAATTCAATATCTAATTATACAATAAAGCATAAATAAAAAATGTCTTTAAATATAATTTGAAGCAACTTTTTTTATCAAGTATAAATTATATAACTATATAGTAAAATTCAATTACCCGCTAAAGATGCCAATATTATAAAACTTCAGATAGAAATTAACTTGAAAGGGACAAGGAAGCAAACTTAAATACTCTAAATCGATATATGAAAAGCAATTTGCTATTAATAAATAATAAATAAATATATTTATTATATTTTATTTTAAATTTTATAAATACACCTTACATTAAAACATCACAATGCATGACTTTTTAATATAGATTATAAAATAATAATTTAAAAAATTGTATGTATGCATTTCTTAAATTATTATAAAAATTTACATAAATAATCATTATAAAATTTCTGTCCATTCCTTAAAAAAAATTCTATTGGTAAAAACATAATGCTTCGTTACATTTTTACAAAGTATATGTCTGTGATTTGCAATATTAGTTTTTACTGTTAAAAATACATCCCTTAACAAAAATACTATGCAGGTTATTCATTTATTATAGGAATCATAGCAATCATGTCTTTGCACCTAAATAAAATTGGATTAGAACAAGCGCATTTTTAGCTATGTTAAATAAAATGATCCCTAATTTACTAAATTTACCGTATTATATCTATATGGCCAATATATTATATTAATTGATATATTATATGATTAGTTGATATAATGTTATTTCTAAAACAATAATTAAAAAATATATTTTACAATATTTAACACCGCTAAATATATTATAATTTATATTAGAAATATTTGCCTTTTAAAAAGTATACATCGTAAAAAAATAATATTAACTTCAAAGTTATATTTTAAATATACATATAATATATTGTTACCAAGACATCGAAACCTAGTAACATAATATTAAGTAGTATGCTAGTAATTTGATTAGTTTGTTGATTCAATAATTGTGTGCGTAGGAAGAAAATATTACAAGAATTATTTTTTTGCTATAAAAATGTTAAGTGATAACTTGATATTTGAATAGTTTTTTGAGAAGCAGGAATGCGTTCTTTTAAAATTTTATATTGAAGAATAGTATTTTTATCGGATAAAAATATTTTCTGTTGCCACGGCAAACATGCAATAAGTAAACAGCTGCATGAAACACGTACAGGATTAAAATTTTACGCTCTATAAGAAAAATATAATTTGGAATGCTTTTAGAACACTTGAATAATTTATTGCATAGTGATAATGTTAAAGAAGCTGTAGATAATTTAAATAATGAATTAATTATAGTAGAAATATGGTTAAAAAAATAATGTATGTTTATTAAATATTAAGATATGTTAGATTATAATATAAAATAATTATAGATAAATATATTATAGAAATAGTTGATAATAATAAATATTTATATAAAAAATTTAATTTAAGGGACATTGTTTTCATGTTAAAAAATATAATAGAAAAATAGGTATATAATGAAAGATGAGAAATATGTTAAGTATAAACATAAAAAAATCTAAATATTTCCCCACTTAATTATTGTGCAACAATATTAAATATACCTAATAAATTATATAAAATAATATTGAAAAAATTACAAAATAAGGCAATGAGCGTAATTTTAAATAAATGTATATATATATTAGTTATAGAAGTATGATTAATAAATTGTAATGGTTGGATGTTCAATAAATATTGAAGATAAATGTTTAGCTTTAAAAATCGTATTCTAGTACTATTTTGTTAACCTCCTCAGACCCAGTGCACATTGCAATGTACAATAAACCATTTATGTTGAAGACATATTGTACATCACAGTGTACATCATATAATTTCAAAATAAAAAATAATATTTTTTATGTCCCTTTAATTTTTATTTTATTTTTTCGATTAAATTAAGACCATCGTGGCCTAACAGGTTACCCCAATGCCCCACGATGGTCGAAAGCAAATTATAAATTTATAAAACATAAAAAACGTATATATATAAATAAATATAACAATACTTAAACATAACAAAAAAAATTATAAAATATTAAAATTAAAAGATATAAACCGGATCAGATCCTCGTAGCTAACATTAAATAAATCAATTTTCAATGCCAGCGTATTAAGGAGCCGTATGGCCACAGCTATAGGCGAGTCGGCAAGTGCGGATGTCCTAGCCCTAACTGCCATCAAAAGAGGTCTCGATCGTGATTCTCGAAAATGTTCCGGAACCCAAAACTGGAATTCCTCGAGAATAGCTGGATTGTCGACAGCACCTTTTAGTAGTTTAAAAAAATGCTTAGCGACATACAACTTTCTACGCTTCTAAAGAAAGGCGCTGGGATATAAGTACGGATAATAACCAAATGTCCTTTTGTAAAGGTATCTTAAATACCTTTTTTGAATTTTTTCCACTAAAAGGGAATATTTGGCTATTCGGGGATTCCAAATTATAGATCCCGATTCAAGAATGCTACGAACTAAGGTGTCATAGAGGATGCGAATAACTGACGGATCGTCAAAGTGAAAGGCATTCCTCATAACAAAGCCGAGCATCTTGGAAGATTTATCACAGACGTCGTGTATGTGTAGAGAGAACCTCCATTTGCTCTCGAAAGTGATTCCGAGATCTTTAATGGAAGTTTCTCTAGTCAAAATGTTACCACCGAGATGGTAGAAATAAGCTGATGGTGAACGGGATCGAGAAAATGACACAGTATGGCACTTTCCGACACTAAAGGGCAGACGGTTAATGGAAGCCCATCTCCACAGAGAGTCTTAATCACTGTAGAGAGAAGGAGTCCACAACAGATCGAATGCATTTATATAATTTTAAATCATCTGCGTACAGAAGAAAACTTGAATTTTTAATTGCTGTATTTATGTCATTAATAAATAACACAAAAAGCAGAGGTACCAGATTGGATCCTTGAGGAGCCCCCGAAGGGGTAAAATATTCTTTTGACAATCGTCCACCATAGGTTACAAACTGTCTACGATTGCTTAAATAACTCGAGAATAACCAAGCTCAAGTATCTGAGCAACCGAGATTCGACAATTTATTTAATAATAACCTATGACAAACTTTGTCAAAGGCTTTCTCAAAATCTGTATACACGACGTCTACTTGAATTCCCGCATCGAGAGAAGTTGTCACCGTTTTTGTGAACGACAGAAGGTTAGTAACAGTGGAACGGGCAGGACGAAACCCGTGCTATTGGTCTAACAAAACTTGCCGAAAGTGATTATAGAGATATTTATGAATAATTATTTTAAATAATTTAGCAGGAGCTGACAACACTGCGACTGGTCTATAATTCTTTATATATAATTTGTCACCCTTTTTATGAATAGGGGTGACTTTTGTGCATTTCCATAGATCAGGAAATGATGATGTCTTGAGAGTCAGATCATAAATACATTTTAGAGGAGCAGCGAGACTGACTTCGCAACCCTTCAAAATAAAATCGGGAATTAAATCAGGTCTAGAAGAACTTATTAAATCCGTATTTATGATCTGAGTGCTCAGTTTCTTTGATGGTCAGTACTGAAGACCAAGAACATGAAGTAGGAAGCGACTGAGCAGAAGTCGAAAAATATTCCTCGAAAACAGAACGAAAATATTGCGCAAAACCGTCAGCAATATTTTGTGAACCATCCAATGTTTTATCGTCGAGGTTCATCACTTTCGACGTCGACTGAGTAGCGCGTTTAGTGCCAATGAATTTCCAGAACGCTTTGGGATGATTAATTTTTTGGCAATTTTTGTAATGATTGCGATGACAGGAAATTATTAAACACTTAACGCGTGCTCTTAATGAACGAAATTCCTCGAGAGCAGATGGATGTCCCGATCTCTTCCATAACTTATGAAAGGCGTGCTTTCTTTTTAGCAATGAGATGATCTCATGAGAAAACCATCTTGGATATGACACGTTAAGCACTTGAGGGCGCTTTCCCGATAATAAAGAGCTGGTCGAATGCACTATAAAGAACCTCATAGAAGGCCGCCAGGGAAGATTTAACATCAACGCACCCGCCAACTCGGCTCCAGTCCATACCTAAAAGTAAATTATTTAATAAACCAAAATCTACACAATTTCCAAACGACCATCCGAAATCATTATTAATGTAATAAATAAAAAATATTTTCACGAAAAACTAATAAAACATATTTTTCATGTCCTTTTAATGTACTCAATCAAATAATTAACAAAAATAATATTAAAAAATGTTAATGGTAATGTTAGAAAAGTGTTTTTATATTGAATTAAATTAATCACTAAAAAACTAGTAAATATAATACAAGAAAAACTACACAGATAAAACATATTAATCTTCTAATGTAGAAAGGAATAATATTCTTTGTAATTTAGTAACTTTTCAGCTATGAAACAGTTTGATCACTATAAAACGTACCCGCGCGATATCGGCCAAGCGTAAACGTTTTACGGCTGCGGGATGAAAACGTAGAAACGTGAATAAAAAGAGGGGCGAGTTTTATTGCCGTTTCTAATTTTCAATTTTGCTCACACAATTTTATTACGTAGACAGGAGAGGAGAAGCACACGACCGCCACATAATCTACACATTTCCCGACACTTTGTGATGTACGAGCCACGTCGCCAAGAACGGATGGAATGCACTTTGAAACGAGAAATATGACAGAATGTGGATGCCGTAGACACAACACAGAAAACTGCTGTAGACACGTAATGGAAAGCGATATGAAAAAGTCGAGACATTTGACACGAACGTTTGAGAAATTTAATTAAATATATATTTGTAATATAATATATTATATATACATATACATATATACAGTATATATGTTTGAGTTTGTCTGATGTAAATTTAATTAAGCCCGTCTAGGATTTGAAGTAGTTTAAATATCATATTTCAACGTTTTTTTTATCGTTGTTCATCAAAAAGTAATTTACTTCTTATAAGCTTTTGAGAATATATCAGTATACATAAAAAAAATCGTTTATCAACCGAAGGTTTATTCGTAAATAATTTTAATATTGCATATAAAAAATTTCTAAATGTTATCTTCCAACATATTAAAAAAATACGCTTAGGAGGTTTTTTTAGAGATAAAAATTCATGTCATTGTAGCGACCACACCTAGATAACCACGTTTGAAAGAATCTTTGTAAAAAAACTTAGGTTATTTTACTGTTACTAAAATGATTATATATCAACAAGAAAACAAGACAATAGCATAAAGTATTTAGACCACACACAGCCCTCGTTACGACCAGAAAAAATCTCATAAATAACACTGAATCATGTGAGAATATTTCTCTGTTGCGAAACGGTCACGAATATAATAAATCATCGGATCCTTCATTTTAATAAGTTTGTAACAAGTATTTTATGATGCTCTAAAGCAGCGGTTTTTAAACTTATGCAATCCGTGGACCCTCTCTTGAACTTGAAACTTAATTTCCGAATCAATAACTTCATGGGGCACCTAGCTAATTATTCTAATTAATGGTTTTGCGCATTGATTTATTTAACATTTTTATTAGCATATAAAATAATAAAACAAAACATTAAATAAATAAAAATAGTAGTGACAAATATAAAAGAAGCTACAAATAATAATTCAATAAATTGGTCAAAATAGTTCTTATAAAAAGTGTTTTCTGCAAATATTTTTTACTTATAATTATGGGTATAGTAGTTTTCTTATATTGAGAACCGCAATTTTCAGCACATAAATATTTTGTGCTGAACAGAAGCAAATGTTGGAGTACTATATTTGTGCAAAATTGCATAGTATCAGATCTAAGAAGAAGTTTTGTTAAGATGAAGTTTTAAAGATGTATCTAATGACAATTCAAAAAAAAATTTTATCCAAATACAAAAAAAATGTAGAGGATTAATAACCTCCATGTTAAATGGTTTGTTAATCTAGTTGTTGCTAAGATCAGGACTGAGAATATAATCCTTAAAGCTGCTTTTTAGAACCAATATTATTTTTTTTTAAATCGCTTATATTTTATTTTGCACTTATTTTTGTAGCTGCACATTGGAGGCTTTTTTGATTTAAATAAGTTAAAATATCAGTCAAGTAAGCAGTCTTAGCTGATCAGAAAAAATCGTTAAGTTCAAATTACGTATCGATTAAAAATATTTTTTTGAGTTTCATATTTTATCACGAAGTCTTTATATCGAAAAAGATGTTCAAGATTAATAGAACTTTGTCATTCAGTTTGAAGTACTGAAATAAAAACTGCAGAAAATAGAAATACATTTTTACAAAAGCCTGACTGTGTTGCCAACGATAATCATTTTAGGAATTACTTCGAAAAAATATATTTGAAATATAGAGAAAATTTATTAGAACGTCTTTTTTTCCAGTGAAGATAGTTTAGATATCAAAGCAATTGAAAACAATGAAAATAATACCGATAATGATCAGGCGTATACTGTGAGACACGTTTCCTTTTGCTCGCTTAGTCCCTTATCTCTCACTCACTCTCGTCACTTACCATGCGAGCGAGCAAAAGGGAAATATCTCACCATACGCGCCTGATAACAATCAGATTTAGATTGTGACGCTGACGATGGAAGAGGAACTAAATATACAAATCACAAACAACTTGAAGATTTTAAATCATAAAAGAAAAAAGTAATATTTTCCAATCAACTGAAGAAAGGGAGCAATTTATTTTTATTTATATAAATTATTGATAATAATCGACAGAAAACAGTAGAAATATTTATCTCAAAAATTATAAGTAGATTAACTGATTCAGCTTTAAATTAATTGGTATTTATAAAAAGGTAAAACAACATATATATTTGTATGTTTTTTTGTGGGTGATTATGATGTTGTATTTTGTATTATATATTATTTTTTGAACAAATAAATGGTAAAAAATACGCCTTTTTAATTAAATTTGTTTTAGTAAATTAGCACGTTGACTTTTTCAGCACATAAATACATACAACAGCAGAAATATTTATCATAAAAATTAAAAATATGTTATCTGATTCAGCTTAATATTTATTGCTATTTATAAACGCCTATTTTGATCGGAAAAAATAAAATTAACTTATATGTTTTCTATGGGGGCTTACATATAAATGTATTAAAAATATGCCTTTTAATTAAATTTATTTTAGTAAATTATCACGTCAGCATTTTTAACACATACAATACCTATATACATACAAATATTTATTTGAAAATAATCTATAATTTTATTGACGAGTAAGCAAAAGTCTCGAGTCAAGGGAAGTCCTGGGACCTTAAAATTATCAGAGTCTCGAAACTTTGCCAAAGCCAAGATTTTAGAATCTATATTTAGTATTTTCTAAGCTCTCTACATTAATATTTTCGTGCGACAAGATAGTGTCCGCGATTTTTTAGACCGAAATAACATTTATTCGTTTTTGGATGTTCCAGATTTTTTAAGTATATAAAGCTTTACATTGACGCATTAGAAAGAATACCCATTATTTTAATATTTGCAAGACTTTGTGCCTGTTGAGCCAAAAACAGCATGAATTTTCATTTTTGTTTTGTAATTCTTAGGTCTATGTTCTTGACTTAAGAACGTTAAAAGCCTTTATTAATACCCGTTTTGTCCTTGCTACAATATTTATGTCATCTGCATAGGCGAAGATGTGTACATATTACTTGTTATGTTAACTTGCACATCTCTAGTAATTCTTCCATACGGTTTCACGCGGCTTGCTTTAATATTGGATAATATTTTATATGTTATATTTAGTAATATTATACCTTTGTACTTTGGGAAAATTAATGAACCACCCTCCTTAGTAGCAAATATTTTAAATATTTTTGTGCGTGTTGCAGAAAAGTATCTCATATATTTTTATATTATCTCTGCAAAAAGGTAGTATGCACCTAGTAACTTATCATTTTTTTAAATCATTAACGCTTTGTCTACTTCCATCCGAAAAGGTTTACTACTTGATATATTTGTTCATGTCTCTTCGGACTAGTAATTTTATTGTTCTGGTTTTATTCTCCATCGCTTAAGAGCTCATCGAAGTCCTCCAGCCATATATCTAAGATTTTTGATTTTTAGTTATAATGGTTTCTTCTTCATCCTTACACATGAAATTACTCGGTTTAAACTCTCTATTGTTACTGCTCTCTGCGAGTTTTTCACTTCATCGTTTTTTTTCTATGATCATTTCTTTCCCTCTCTAATTTATTTGCTGCATTATTTTATACGCAAAGTTTTTTTTTTCTGGTTGCTTTTGACATTTTCTGATACTCAAATGGTGAAGCAAAAAATATTTAAAAAAATAAAAGTCATGATAAATATAACAGTAAATGTACGACACAAGAACGTGACGTGCTACTTTTCCAAGCTACCATCATTTTGCAATATTATTCTTAGTTACTGATTTGTTTTAATAATATTTGCTACTTTTCAGGTTGTATCTCGTTCGACAATGGCGGATGGAAATACCACCAGGTAATTTTTAAAGTGATAATAGCGCGGCAAAGCGCTCACCTTCAGTACCTTTTGTCCAAAAACCAAATGTCTATTTATATGTGTCTGCCTACTTGAAAAGGGTTCCCTTGACATTAAACGTTGTTCTGGAATCTCTATTTGGCGAACGTATAAACCGAACAAACATTACAAGCGACGTATACAAAGATCCACTTTTGAATTTTTATGTATAATCGTATTTTATCATAACGTACATTTGTATACTATATGTATATATAATACATAAATATGTAATATATTTTTTCTATATTAATAATATTATTTTTTAATCTGCTTTTGTGATACAGATACTAACAATCCGGTCAAGTCCGGGATAGATTTAATTTCATTCATCCTTAATATTTTTATATTTAATATTTACAGTATCTTGTATAAACGTATTGCAGTAGCACATAATCAGTCGTTAGCACGTCGCTGCTCAGTTTTTTAAGCAATTTTATTGCCACGTATTGCAGTAGCAAATAATTAGTCTTCAGCATAGCTCCATATGCAACTTTCAATTTAAAAGTTGAAAATGACACAGTTGACCTATAAATGCCAGCAAATGATATGTGAAAATGTCACGTCGCTACTGTTCACTGTTAAGGAGGAGTGGATGTAACAGACAGACAAAACATGTAGTTTCTGTTTAAAAGTAGCAAAGATAGAATATTGCTCACAAGCATATAGCTCGTTATTTATAATATAAATAATAATACGCCACAATATTGAAAATTGTTTGTGCATTACAATATCATTAATTTTAAGTAACTTAAGAAAAAAGATCTTAACGTTATAGAAATAGAATCCGCCAGTAAAAAACAGATGTTCAATACCTGTGGACAAAGGACTTTAAAGGGTTAACCTTTAATAGGACAGACATAGCCAAATTTAATACGAATAAAAAAGATTATCAGTAAGAAAACTTAGGTGTACAATCATTTAACTCGACTGAAATTTATAACATTTTTTTTGGCTAAAAATTTATTGAGATTTTATTTCAATTGGGTAGAATAATAAGAGTGAACTTCTCAACGTTTTTTTATTTTATAATAATAAATCCCTAAAGAGGAGTTTCTTAGATAAATAAAATATAATAGCTATTAAAAAAAATATTTGTCCGACTGTATTATTTACAGAAAATTATATTGAATATTACAGGATTTTCTTTACTTTTTTATTTGGCTCAAAATAACTACGATTGTATCAATTGGTGATTTGTTTTTTTCCAGCATTCTGGTTAGATCCACGAGATAAATGGCCTCAACATTGAGGTGATCCTTGAGCTTGTCTTGATGTTATATGTCAAATTTCAGGATGACTTATGTTATTGCCTTCATCCCAAGATCATGATGGATCAATGATTCATACGTACTATAATGCGTTAATTTCACACCAAAGTATTATACATAAATCTGGAATCATTGTTTAATCTCTTGATTTGATGGTTTGATACAGCCTCAGAGCTTAATACCTGAAGTCTGTTCGTATAGCTTCAACTTGTTTTTTGGAAGTGATTAGCCAATACAATTTTCTAAATTGTATACTAAGCTCTTTTCTTTTTTATGTGTATTTTCATTGTAGTTTAGCATCTAGTGTCATTGCCAGATAATTTTCCTCATTGTAAAAAAAATATTTGTCCATTGAGGTACGACGGGTTCCCGGGTGCTCCCACCCGCATCCTCAGGTTGTGTATAAGCCCTTACATATCGGCTCTTTTGCAACCCTAGCACTGAGCACAACCGCTTTCCATCGAACAAGCTGATGGTCCGCTTCCACGTCTCGGCCGGAGTCGTCCCGATGGACGGCTGCGACTGGTATGCCGGTCCGTAGCTGCTGATGGTCTCCCGGCATCACTATCTTTTGTTGGAGACGGAGTCCATTGAGGTACGCCGGCATATTTTTATATTGTTAATAATATTTTTTAAATCTTCAAATATCAAAATTTTAAGCTCCAGAATTTTATAAGAAAACTGATCAAGATCACTCGCGCGTCGCTCATGTGCTCTTCCTTGCCGGTGACTCGCTAATTGCAGCGATCACGTGCATAAGCGTTTCAATATCTCCTTAAATCTCTACATTATTATTTGAGCTTATGCTTTTACAAACTTTCCTTTTGATTTTTTCGTTTTATATTTTGTACCAAGTTTTCATTTGGCCGCATACAAGTGTCACGTTACGTCGTCATAAAACCTCGGGCACTTTCGATCAACTTTTTTTCCTACTTATATGTGTATATATATATATATATATACGACCAGGGTGGAAAGTAATGCAGGGTGCAAAATATTATACACACACTAGGGAGAAACAAATAAAAGTTTTCAAATTGAAAGTTTTAGATGCGAATTTGAAGGGAGAAAAAATTGGTATGTATATTTATGTATTTGTATACACGCGTATATATGTACATATTTATAAAGAGCTAAAAAGGCGGATGAAAATTTATATCGAGGATATATTTCAACGTTTGGCGTCAATTTATTGGAAAACTTGACGCAGATGTATGCTGGGCAAATATTTAAAACTTTGTTAATTGCCGACGCACACTTAAGCATTATTACTGCATTGCTATTTAACGATTTTATAAAACTGGATTTTAAAATACAATAATTAACGTCCTATAGTTGTTAAAATAATTTTCCTAATTTTATGGTTCAGTTAGGATTATAATTGAAGGTGAAGCGCAAGCTTAATTTTATTGATTGAATTTAAATTTACATGTGAGCAATAGTTTTGCATTTGTTTACCGACCGCGGATGTCACTCGCGACTGCCCAAGTAGGAGGCATGACTAAATCAGGATTTCACTTCATAATGGGCCAGAATCTCAAAGCCTTATATAATATATATATAAAAATAAACAAACTCGAGTTTATTTCACAGTTTATCGCAATAAATAAATCGTCGCTTTATGATGTCAGCAATGCCTCATCATAAAACCGTTCAGATTTATTTCTCCTCCCTCGGAGCGAAACCGAAAATGGCGTCGTAGACGTGCGGTAATTGTTTATTATAAAAGCGTTTCTATGACAATAAAAGTGATTCTGTGTCGGCAAAGAGTTTGCCGTCGCAATTGCTACGTCGGCGCGGCTATCTGGCAACCCCGACACTAAAACCGCACCAAAGTGCCAAAGCATTAAAAGTTACAGCGCTAGAATAAAATGACGCCAAACAGCGTGTGGCATATGCATGGAGGTGAAAAATATAGGGTTACGACCGCTCCGATTACTCTCTGGATAATAGCTTAAAATGATGATGCTGTGACGGGTGAACTACATTCTGATTTTTGACAATGATAAATATGCTTCTGTGCTGCATATAAAATAAATATAAATCTCGTACCAAATAACATATTTTAATATCTAGTTGTTTTATTGCAGGAAACACTTTCAGAGACACATTCAGATTTTTTTATAATTTATTCTGCAATTTGAGAAAGTAATAAAAAAATCGATTAAATTCAGATAATTGCAAACAAAGAAAATTGTGTTAACTTTACCCATTCACTGCATAATTAAACTGATACTAGCAGATACTATAATATTATGAAGCGATTAATATATAACACCGGGAAAAAAACACAGCACACGCGCGTCTGAAACTCCGCGAACGGCACCCACGGACCTAGCAGCCGTCAAGATATACGGCAGCATTCTCACATGATGGGGACAGGGCTTAGATGCACGGCGGCTTAACGCGACACTAAGCCAGACGGCAACTTTTTGATCAGGGACGTCATTTTAAATCACCAGAATTAAGATCAGCTGCGATTGAATTCATTTATAAAATATATGAAATATTTAATAAAATAATTGTATATACAATAAATTTCAAACAGATTGTATCCATCATAACTTTAAATAAATCAATGATGAATAAATTATTGAACTAATTAAAATAAGAGTTTTGCGCCTTCAAACAACAAATACAAAAATGTAACAATTTTTTTGAAAAAAATGCGACGCACAATTGTTTTTGTGATTAACGTTAAACGATAATAAAAAGTAAGTCATTTCAATATTTCGTATCAATCAACGAACGAATTCTACGAATTTCGGTCATAGTAGAGTCGGCCGATAAAAGTTATATTCAAAAATATTTTTTGAATGTGTAAAAGGTTTATTTTATGGAAAAGATTTGTCTTCTGAAATAAAATAAAAGCGCATAAATAACGATGGATTTTAGAGCGGCACTTTTCAGAAATGACTATTTGTGTTGCTCAAGTATACAAATTATTCGAGATAGTATAAATTAATATTTTATGAATATTGAAAATTAGGCGAATAATTACAATATTTCAATACTAGAATTTTTTAATAAAATCCCTAGTTTCCACAGAAAAAGGTATTGTTTTTAGTTCATGTTTTTTCTCATCTGCATAAGAGATCTTATGGTTGCAAAATTTTTACCGACTAATATTTTACAAATTTTATAGCAATTAAGCGGAATTATAAAACCTAGCTAAGGTAAATGATAGCTTGATACATTTCGGAGGTATAATTACGATATTGAAAGCTTTATATGAAATAGCACAATCTTAGTCAAAGGTAATGAAGAACGATTCTTCTTTACGTAGAAATATATGTATTGTATAATACTATTAAGAGATGCAGGTAAGTGACATATCTGAAACATCCAGATTAACGAATAATTTAAAATCATTCGGGTAAACAATAAAGAGTGGTTTTATCGCGAATTAAATGACCTAGGTTTTTATTGCTTAAATGATGTAGATAACGTTTTTATTATCACTCAAACAAAATAGAAAGGGAGTGATATTAAAAATACAAGTAAAAAATATACTAACAATTTGATTATATTCAAGACAGCACTGACTTATGTGAAAACTAACTCTACTAATATTTAAAAATTATTTAAAGACTCTTAAAGGCAATAGAAAATCATAAATTTTCTTAATAAATGAAAAAAATGGTAACATGTATTTTAGTATATTTAACATATTTTAAAACCACATCATCTTTGATATTTCGGATACTCTCCAGCATTAGCTAAGATTATCAAGAGTATACGGTTTTTTTTATTAATATTTATGTTGATAAGAATCGCTTTAGAATAATATTTTGTTAAAGATATCATTGTCTACATATGTTTATTTTCATATATTTTTTGTTTACATATTACGATCCCCAAGCTACCGGTGGATTTCAACCACGAGAACAATTTACTCATTAAAATTTAGATTGCTGTTAATATAACGAATTCAACCCTTCACTGCCAACGCAACACGCAAAAAAACATATCTTAACCGTCTCGGATTCACAAAATAAAAAAAAGTCTATCAACAAAGAATAAAAATTAAAAGAAAACAGAGGAAAATTATCAAGTTCGCATTAACAAAGAGCGAAGTGTAGCTAGGCGCAGGGATTATGCAAATGGCGTGCTCTTCCCTCGAAACAAACGGGGAAATGATGGAATCAAAGCCGCAGGGCGAAAGAGATAAAGAGAGAGAGAAAAGAAGAAAATGCAGAGAGATTTCCCCGATAAAGCGCGCCTGGAGATTTGCGAATAGTGAAAGTTTGATGAAAACTGAAAACATAGGTGCCGGTTGTTTTCCGTAAGGGATATTTGCGTGTGTCTTTCACCAGATTGATTGGCGTGAGAGGTTTCAGTTTATTTTCGTGGATAGAAAAAACGTATCCCAACGGAGCCGGAAGCTCTCGGTTCGGAACCGGAAGCGAATCGAGTTATGCGGAGGAACTATGGAGGATTGCGGCTAAATTCGACATGTCTATATGGAAAGTTTTATCGTTAGATCTGGACAGATTGCTTAGGGCGATGTAAATATAGTCGCTGTTAGATAACCGGAAGTTTTGTATCAATAAACAATATACATATTTAGTAAAATTTCAGATCTCTATTTCTAACTATTATAATTGAAGATGATATTAGCACTTGAAAATATATATTAAATGTAAAGTTTGCGTATTTAAGACTACGCATATTTAATTATTTAACTTTTTATTTGTAAAATAGTATTAAATATGTTAATTGCATGATTTTAAAAATACATATTTATTTGTATTTTGTCGACAGAGACGTCATTTCAGGTTTTTCCAGTGGGAGGAAAAAAATTTGTGAGTCTGAGTTAGTTTTTTTTATTTCGATTTCATTAAATGACATACATTTTTCTATCTTAATTTAAAGGAGAAGGAATGCTTCAACTTGCGCCCTTTTAAATGATATCCCTGTTTATCAAACATTGGATGTAAAATATTATATTATCGTCTGTTACAACGTAATTTTGTGTATATTTCTTATTATTTTTTCTACCACTACTTTTAATTTAAATAAATAGTTTATTCTAATTATAAACATACACATTAACCTTGAATATGATTTAAATTGTTAGTGTAATAGAGCAATAGTGTAGGAGTATCATAATTACATGATAAATCTCTTAAATTTTGTATCTATATATATATACTATAATTTAATTTACCAACTACGCTTCCATTTCATTGATTTATTGCCTCATCTACTTTTTTTTTTAATTTATTTTAATTACTTTTTTCAGTTAAAAGTTTTATTGCTTTATTTTTCTGTTTTTAAAATTCAATTAATTTATGTATTATTTTATATTTTATTAGTATTCATAAAGGACTAATTTTTAAATAAATTAATACATTGATAGAGAAACTTCAGCATATTGATCCGAAGATAAAAAACTAGTGATGATGTAACTCCAAAAAATATTGTTACATATAATCCTGACATACCTATCATATCTGTTTTGAACCATCGTAACCTAATAGGTTACCCCAATGCGTCACGATGATCGAAAACAAAAATTGCATTGTTTAAATACACAAAAAAATATATAATTATAATCATACATATGAAGAAGCAAACAAAAAAAATCATAAAATATCAAAATTAAATGGTACGAGCCGGACCAGCTCCTCGTAACTGACATTAAACTTGTTATATTTTAAATAAATTTATAGAAAATAAAATCATTACTATTTTTATATATTTATCAATCAATCGGAGAAATGATAAGCATATCGAACATATATCCGTATCGCGTGATTTAGAGCTAATAGTTGGGCGTAACCCCAAATTTATTTTTCAGTTATAAATAATGATGAAATGGATTGCTCTCGAACTGACTGTATTAACGCAAATAGAGTATACATTAATTGTTGATATTTTTATTTTTTTTCGATTAAATTAAGACCATCGTGGCCTAACAGGTTACCCCAATGCGCCACGATGGTCGAAAGCAAATTATAAATTTATAAAACATAAAAAACGTATATATATAAATAAATATAACAATACTTAAACATAACAAAAAAAAATTATAAAATATTAAAATTAAAAGATATAAACCGGATCAGATCCTCGTAGCTAACATTAAATAAATCAATTTTCAATGCCAGCGTATTAAGGAGCCGTATGGCCACAGCTATAGGCGAGTCGGCAAGTACGGATGTCCTAGCCCTAACTGCCATCAAAAGAGGTCTCGATCGTGATTCTCGAAAATGTTCCGAAACCCAAAACTGGAATTCCTCGAGAATAGCTGGATTGTCGACAGCACCTTTTAGTAGTTTGAAAAAATGCTTAGCGACATACAGCTTTCTGCGAGAATTCAGCGAATCATATCCCAACGCTCCTAAAAGAAAGGCGCTGGGATATAAGAACGATAATAACCAAATGTCCTTTTGTAAAGGTATCTTAAATACCTTTTTTGAATTTTTTCTACTAAAAGGGAATATTTGGCTATTCGGGGATTCCAAATTATAGATCCCGATTCAAGAATGCTACGAACTCAGGTGTCATAGAGGATGCGAATAACTGACGGATCGTCAAAGTGAAAGGCATTCCTCATAACAAAGCCGAGCATCCTGGAAGATTTATCACAGACGTCGTGTATGTGTAGAGAGAACCTCCATTTGCTCTCGAAAGTGATTCCGAGATCTTTAGTGGAAGTTTCTCTAGTCAAAATGTTACCACCGAGATGGTAGAAATAAGCTGATGGTGAACGGGATCGAGAAAATTACACAGTATGGCACTTTCCGACACTAAAGGGCAGACGGTTAACGGAAGCCCATCTCCACAGAAAGTCTAAATCACTTTGTAGAGAGAAGGAGTCCGCAACAGATTGAATGCATTTATGTAATTTTAAATCATCTGCGTACAGAAGAAAACTTGAATTTTTAATTGCTGTATTTATGTCATTAATAAACAACACAAAAAGCAGAGGTCCCAAATTGGATCCTTGAGGAACCCCCGAAGGGGTTATATATTCTTTTGACAATCGGCCACCATAGGTTACAAACTGTCTACGATTGCTTAAATAACTCGAAAATAACCGAGTTAAATTATCTGAGCAACCGAGGTTTGACAATTTTTTTAATAATAACGTATGACAAACTTTGTCAAAGGCTTTCTCAAAATCTGTATACACGACGTCTACTTGAATTCCGGCATCGAGAGAAGTTGTCACCGTTTTGGTGAACGACAGAAGATTAGTAACAGTGGAACGGGCAGGACGAAACCCGTGCTGTTGGTCTAATAAAACTTGCTGAAATATAAAAAACGATGCGCGTATTTTCGAAAATATTTTTTTTAATAATGGAATTGTTTTAATTAAAAGAATAAATATATCGCAACAATACTAGTCAAAGTATTTAAATGCTGTGATTTTTATAATCAATAAACATGGTGAATCATGCGAGCGGTACTCGGATTATGTTTTTGAGGAAAAAAATAATAAGTATATCGAACATATATCCGTATCATGTGATTTAGAGCTAATAGTTAGGCGTAAACCCAAACTTGCCATTTCTTTTACAATTCTGAATAATGATGAAATGGATTTCTCTAACTGATTGTGCTAACGCAATTTGGGTATAGTAAAAAAATATTATAGATTATATAATTTAATTGAAAAATAATCATAAAAATAAAATAATTTGGATATAAATATTTTAAAAATATACTAAATTATATAAAATATAAAAAATTAAACAAATTATAAAAAAATATTCTCGAATATTTTTTATGTTTTTTGTATATTTTTTAAATAATTATTATTTAGAAATATTACTTCAATATAACTAAGCTACATAATAAAATGTAAATAATTCAATTGAAGAAATTATACTTTCATTTACTTTTTTTTTAAGTTTTTAAAAGTTGCAATAATTGGAATGGTTTATCTTTTACTTATACGTATTTTGGATTCACTGATTTTCTTCAGCACAATAAGATATCGAGTCTGCATATTATTACTACAAAATTATGGTTTAATACTTATTTTGATTTTGTATATTTATTTTTTCGTATCGATCTTATAATTTTTTTTCTATGTAAATATGTATCTGATTAAACATTTGACAGCTGTTTAACAGACTAAAATAATGACAATAACATTTTAGCGATTTATATTACAATCATAGATAAATTAAATTATTATTTACAGTCTATAAAATGATTTAATTTTACTAACTGATTAAAAAAGATTATGTAATACATAATTTCTAACTTTGAGCTTTTTAATACATTTACAGTATTGCAAATAAATAATATGCTATAATTTAAAATCAGAACCGTATTCGTTTACTCGTAGCAATAAAATGTAATTATTGCTCTTTAATTACCGATTTATTTTTTATTATATAGTAGTTATTTTTATTACAAATTTCTTAGTATAAAATTCGTTAAATTTATAAAGGTATTTATAAGATTGCTTTTCCTTGAATTTATAATTTGAAACAATAAGCTACAGAACTCAATCAATAATATAACACTGAAAATTAAAATATTTTATATAAACATATGTACTTATGCATATACTATGTATCACAGAATCCACTATAAGTAAACATTAATTACTCTTATTTTCAAAATATGCTATGTGCTTACGCTAAATTACACGTGTGTGTTTTGAGCATATGTTTGCTTTGCAACTATTTAATTTACTTTGACTCAAATACGAGCCCCTGTGGATATTAAACCAAATGTTGATTTAACTTTTGACTAGATTTGTTCGATTTGTTATATAATCGATTAATTTTATAACTGGTTTTATAGAATAAAACTGAGGATAATCATGGAATATATAGTGTTACTTGCTGATTTTTTACTGTATATATGTTAATATAGATATTTACCGATGTTTAAATATTTAATAAATTCATAGCACATAAGCGTCAAATAACGTGAACGTTATCTTTTTATAAATAAAACATTAACGACACCAATTGTGTTAAATTTTATCTCGCCCTTCGACTATTCGTCTCGAATTCCATCGCAGTCGTTTTTTCGCCATTCAATGCACACACCAGTCGTCCTTTGACTGTCTTTCCATAAAATAAATGAACCCTTCCCACTTGTTTTACACTTCCTTATACAGTTACCTCGTCCGGTTCCTTCTCGTCTTTCAAGCGTCTCGTCACGTCTCGAGTGCCCCTTTGTTTTTCCTCCATTCCCCGTTTACCCTTTCTATTTTTTTCCTTTCTTACTCCTACTCTTTTAACAATCCATTCCATCTAACGGTTCGACGTTATCTATTTCAATTATTGAAGGGTCAGAGGGTTTCAGATAATTTTTTAAATTAGATGTTTCGCTCCGTTTTCGAGTGACTAAATAAAATACACTTCACAGTGCTTCATTTTATAGATTCTTTTATCAATCACTGTATTGTTTTGATTCTTCATTGTCTTTAATTAATTATAAATATTTATTCCAAATCATTAAATGAGCGGTAAGTATATTTGTATTGCATTGAAAATACTAATAAATATATTTTTAATTCAATTGCGAGCTTTGTTTCTTATTTAATTCACTGCGGTGCAATTTATTTAATTACAGCAATTAGATTTCCTAGCTATCATTTATATATTACTTATTTAGGGTACACCTTAAACCCGTTCCAGATGTTTAAACCATACAAACATCCAAGAATGTCTTCTCTATGCCTCTTAAATAGTATTTAGTTAATTATTTATCATTGTAATTCATACAGCACTAATAGTTCTCAACCCATTTTAATGACACAAAATCTATAAAACACTAAATATATTAATAAATAAAATGTACATTATAATTACTTAGAATATGTTTTGTTATATTTGTACATTGTATGATATTTCTCTAATAAATATGATTTTCGATCATATGTTTTTAAAATATCCTTGTTTTTATTTCACTCGTACTTTTACGTTATATATAAATTCACTATATGCGAATAGCACATGTTTAATAATCGTGACGATTTTCTTGTCCTTCCTATTATTGTTTGTTCATCTATAGTGGACAACATTTTACTGATCGTAGAAGACTCTTCTGTTAGACATAGGTTGCGTGTACCACTGCCGTTATCAGTATTCGGGCTCTACAAGTCCAACCCTATGGGCGGGCACCCAGCATGTGACGGTCGGATGAGCGGGATCCACCCTCCGTAGTACTACATATTTTATCTGTGCATTTCTCCTGAGCGCACGGTGAGACGTGCTCTTGTTGGCTGGTCTACATTGCTTTGTACTGCATGCATTGCGTATCATCCTTGTCACAACACCACCCCCCTGATCCTCGAGGGATGTATATGTTGCCTCAGTTGCAGCCATGGTCCTTGGTTACTCTGCTGTGCTTTTTTCGTCATAAGTAGTGCCTCGCGCTTTACTTTGGACGAACAGACCGAGAGGTCACTTCCTTTCAAGGGTTTGGGTTTTAACCTCAAGATGGGTTAATGAACTTATACTTGTTTAGTTCACATTCATTAATTGAGGTCGGTTTCTACCTTTTTAAAATATATTCTTGTTATGATTTTTTATAGAGTCGAGCCTCAGGAATTTGTCCCCTCTCCTTCCACCCCCGCCTCTCGACAGGCCTGTATATAATATTAATTTTAGCATGAACAATGTATTACAATAATCTATATCAAATAAAAATATAAATTTAATTCTCGTGACGTTATGGACCAATAATAGAGCACAAAATTATAAATATAATTACTTCACGAATGAGATAAAATATTCACACAGAGTCCTTATCTATGTACAATATGTGGGGTCTGGTGATTTTATGTAATGAAGCGAATATAATTGACATTTGATTTGTCAACAATAATTTCAAGACTCGGAATATAATTCTCTCGAATTTTATTGTCTAAATATTAAAGGAAACATCAATCTTGGTGATCTTTTAGATCATGATATTTGTTTTTCATAATAGAACTGTTTTTAAAAAAATCAGTTAGGGGTTTCAGAGCGTTTTCAAGAGTCACGATCGCGTCCTCTTATAAAGCCCGTTAGAGCTAAAACGTCCATACTAGTTGACTAGTTTGTGGCTGTCACCATCTAGCTCCTTAATATGCTGACATTATATATTGATCTATTTAATGTCAACTTCAAGGAGCTGATCTGATATTTATTATTTAATGTAATAATTAGCTTTGATCGCTAAAACTATAAATTATATTATTTAGTATCCATTTTATTAAGCGCAAAGCGTTAGCATTTTTATACAATATAATAAAATTCTGAGTTATTAAGACATTTAATATACGCGGTTTATGCATTGCACGAGTTGGATTTCGTGTATTTTTAAAAGTGACATTTTAGAATTTACAACCCCTAGATTTTTCCCCATGCATCGATGTAAATAGTAGTAGCGGTTAGACAGGCGTGAAAACCTACATCACTCCGAAAAGCGCTTTGTTATATGGAAAAGCAGAGAGGAAATAGGTTTTAGTAAATATCTGAAAGTAGACAGATTTTACAAAGCTGTAAATATATGAAGTAATTAAAAAAATTACTATATCTTCATTCATGAATTAATTTATTATAATATTCGCAAGGAAGCGGTTCAATTTAACAGAATGTGCGTTCAAAGCATATTATGAATTAATTAATTTTAATAGTTAGTGGCAACTTGTGTCGGTAATTGAATAGGGAGTCCTTTTAGTCGGTCGTAAAATTAACGACTAATAATATAACTAGCTCAAGTTATTGTAATATATAGTACGTAATATATTGAAGCGGATGAACTAAAATCGATATATTGCGTTCGCTTTATTAACTTTAACTTTCAGATACTTTTTTAATATATGTAAATAGACGCTTAATGCAATATTTAAAACACAGAAAAATACACAAATTAAAATTAAGTTCAAGTTGCTAGCTTACAAATATTTTCTAGTATGTAAGAAAATAATATTAAAATAAAATAAGACTAATAGTAATAAGATCATTATTAAAAATACAAAAACCTCTATAGAAATTCAATAAAAAAGCATGAATTAATTGTTTGGATTACCAAACTTGAGACAATTTTATTAAAAATTTAATTAACTGAATACTAAGCTACAAAATAACTATTATATGCCTCTTAAAAAAATTGTTTAGGCCCTTTTTTACAATCACAAATTTATTTGTAACGTCATAAATACAGTGAAATTTTATGTTTTTCTAAATAAAAGTACTAATATTTTCTTTTTTGTAATAATTTTTTTTATCTCTTTCCTAATGTTATTAAAAATAAGAGGTTTTATTTAACGATTTTGATGTACCATTTTTAATTTGGGCCATTTAAATATGCATCTAATAAATTAAACAATAAAAATATTAGGGCTAAATTTTATTTTATACTATTTAGTTTATTTCCTAAGAAATATTTAAAATTTAATACTTCATTAAAAATGGCTAAGCCGTGATTTTTAAAAATATTGGAATTCCAAACAATTCATTTCGAAAGCATAAACTTGCCTTCTAATTTTTTTTAATTAATCATTTTAATCTTTACGCCAGGCACTTGTCATTAGAATTAAATCCTTTCTGATGTTGCATTTGTATTTGGAAGAGTGAAAATGTATTTTATGATTTTTTTTAAATTATATAGAAGATATTTTTTTAATGAAACAAATCATTTGGTAGTACGGTGAGCATCGGCGCGCACACATTGAACGTTTGGACGCTGAATGGACAGTGGAGCATATGTCAATTACTCAGACACTTACATTTGTAAATCAATTTATCTTAATTTTTAATTTCAGAAATAATTTATGGCATTTCAAATTATATTGAATGAATGGAATTATTTAAATTTGGATGAAAGCTGTGACATTACCGACACAGCACAAATTGCTTGTTTTTTTAAAGGACCGGATTTCAGTTTTAATGACATTGAAGAACTAGTATCGTTAGTTATATTAAAAGGATCTACTACCGAAATATATATGTATGAATAAATGAAAACTGTTTAGGGCCAATTAAACATTCCTATAGAAAGGGTCGTGGGAATATCAACAGACGGAGCTTGAACCATGTCTAGTATAAATATTGGAGTGTTAGGACTAATATACAAGAATATAAAACCAGGCACAGAACGGGAAATAATTATTAATCACTTTTTGCACACAAAATTTGTGTGCAAAAAATTATAAAATGCCATATTATTTCACCGAATTTTATAAGATCTTAAGAACTGAATCAACGCCAATTAAAAAAATGACATAATAAATAAATACATAAAAACATATTTGAACTTTTCAATAAAAAATAAAACAGTACTTTCTTCTCACAAAAAAGCACTGTATAAGTATATAATATATCAAAATATAATTATGCTAACTGTAGCGATAAATCTCTTAGTAATTAGTATTAATTTAAATGTCATAATTATTATTATTATCTGAAGCTTTTATAATAATTTATTTCAAAATTGTTGCGAGCAGTGTTCGCCTTTTCTCGCCATCAATGTTTTTGATAACTAATATTTTACACCTGGTTCAAGTCCCATTTCAATAAATAAAAGTCACACAATGTACCACCCTCGAGCACCCCATCCCCTTAGAATCGCACGGTACTTTTAATTCCAGAAACAATACCCCAATGGCGACGACAAACGCCGCTTTATTTCTCAGTGTCCAAGTTCGCAGGGAGATAAAAATATTTCGTTTCGTTGGAAATTTTCGCTTTTAATTTACAATTTCGCCGCTTTCTCTATTATTCTCCGCGCTGTTGTAGCGCTTTTAAAGTTTACCACTTTATTCATTAATCGCTTATCGCTGCCGACTCACATACAAACACACATACACTTCGGTGTGAAGTATTAAATGGAGATCGATCGTTTCTAAGCGGGCTTTCAATAATTACCATTTGTGTAGAAAAAGAATTGACTACTACATTATAACAACTACCCAAAAAATATATAATTTAAAATACAATTTTCACCTTGTAATTGTAATATTATTTTTTAATATGAAAAATCAACAAAATATATTAATTTATGACATGACTAAAACATTTTTTATAAATGTCAGGTAATATAAACAATGCCGGTTAATAATATGGCAATTTTACAACATAAAATTCCTTCATAAAATCATAAAATTAAAATTGAGAAGTAAAGTATTGATAAACAGAAGCACTTATTTATACAAAACGTAGATAAACTCCGCCACCACCTTTTAAAATGAACCAGGCAGTAACGTAAACTATAAAACAATCGTTAAATACCTGAGCTTAATTTTATTAAATACACTTTATTTTAGAACTTCGATCTAAATCGCTTGACGCTATTGCGACCCTTAGAACAACATTTAATAAAAAAAAAAGTGCGCTAACTACAAAAAATAAAATTTTCATGCATAAATGAATAATTAAACTTATTTAAACAAATAGAGTAATAGTAAAGATATAAAAATATATAGTACACCTTTTTATAATTTTCTTAAAAAAATGTATATTAGATTTTACTAATAATTAAAGAACACTGTCATTTTCATATAAAAAAATATTTTTCGAAACAACACTAACTCAATAATCTCGTGTATCTATGATTATGATATTAGGACCTTCAATTTAAATACCAGCACAAAATTTCAAAACACATATTGCTTTAAAGACTAAAGACAACACATCAATAGCTTAATTTATTGTTCTTTAGCTTAAATTAAAGAAGGATTTTTGAGGGTATATAAATTGTAACCACTAACGATTTATTTTATAGTAATATATACATATTTTGTAGTCATATATATATTTACATACTTATCATACGATATATAAACGTTACAGTGAATGTGTATTTTTCAGTGAAGTTCAAATATATTTTCACCACTAGATATATATTTTCACTGGAGATAATATAATTTATCCGACAGGCGCTAATATAACTATATACACTCTACTCTTTTTTACACGATTTTGAAATAACACGGTCCGAAAAAATACTGAATATATATTTTTACACGAATTATTTGTTCTAACACGATTCCCAGAAATTCCAATTTGAAAGAAACGAGCTATTTATTTGGATGATAAGTTGCAAATTTTTGACCGTCTGGATGGGTCTGAACGAAGCAACTGTTATGCCTGCACTACACTCTCTGAAAGTTGTCCGAACCGTTACAACTGAAGTGAATACTGCCGCAAATTTCATATGCCGTCCGGACGGCGGCCGTGAACGACGTCCGCACGGCGGCTGCTGTCACGTACAGCTGGCATATTTGCGCGTGATCGAAAAATGTGCCAAATAATCGCAATTTTTAAATTGTCATATTATTAAAATTACACAACTGATAATTATAAAAGTTTGTGTGCGCACTCATCAATACAATATCAGTGAAAACTTTTCGGTCGTAAATATTCAATTTACGCAAAATCTTTGTCGGCTTTTGCAAAATGCCATAAGGCATAAAAGTGAGACTTCAGAATACGAACACCACATCTGTGATTATCCTAGAATTTGTCGCCATCGATTCTAAATAAGAATTCGTTATGGTGTGACATTTATATAAACCGATCTAGGAAAGTACATAAAGATATTAAAAACGATTTTATTTAACAAAATCAAGTACCACTAATTACTTTTTAATTATTTAATTTTATATGAAAAAAAATATAATAACGATATTTGTTAGACGAATATACTATCAAAAATACAAATATTCCATTTTGGTGCCCTAAAATATTCAAAGATGTCAGTAAGAGTCTGTTGAAGTCCCCGATAAGCATGTGGTATTATAATTTGACCACATGACTACAATGCAGCGCTCGACATGCGTGTTAACCATAGGAAGCCTACGCGCATACTGAAATTGAACCGAGTTACTCGTTGTATCTCAGTTTGCGAAACACCATATCATTATCTCTCTCACTCTCGTCACTTAATACGCGAGAGAGCGAAAGGGGAAGTATCTCACCGCTCTCGCTCGAAAGAGCAGCTCCGACTTTGGTCCCTTTGACTCGGTAAAAATGCCGACAATGTTCGAAAGCGCTCGAAGCTAGTCAAATCGACTGAATTACCCCCAGTGCAGGCATTAGAATAATTAAAAATAATGAAGATTTTATCAGAAAATCAGTAATTTCCGGATCAAATATTAGTTTAAAAAGTCATCATAAAGTTGAAATGATATTTTTTTTACTGTTTATTATTTTCCCTTAATTAAGTACAAAATTTATTTAGTTGGTTTTTATAATTGCATTTTTACACGATTTTTTAAGCTACAATGTTGTTTTTTTCAAATAACACTTTTTTTACACGGTTTTTTGTGGAACGTATTCACCGTGTAAAAAAAGTTGGGTGTACTACCAAAAATGTCTATGCAACTCAATTTTTTTATCATATTGTAGCTAATAACAAATTGTAAACATGAGAATGAGTATAAACATGTACAGTAATATAATTAGTATGTTTGTAAAATTATTTATATTATTAAAATAAACGTATTTAAGAAAAAAAGGAACGTGAATAACTTAATGGTAATAAAATAACAATAATCCTAAGAGTAGGTTAAATTATAAAGACTACGACTAAAACATTTTAACATAATTTCATTTAAATACTCGAAATAATATCATTAACTTGCTAAATTTATAAAATGAAAATGGGCTCTGAAAAAGACAATGTCTTATATAAAGACTTTTGCCATAATAAAATGTTTTAATAATGCTGTTAAATATAGCATATGTACAAAACTGACATTTCATATATTATGCACAACATTGTTGGGATTATTTTATATTAATTTAACATTGTTTAACCACATATTTCTGGTAATTCAGTAGCATCAATAATGATTTCTCTGAAACAACTTCAGTGAAAGCATTCACTATAAATCGCAATTTGAGGTACTCTCATAAAATATAATTGGCTTTTCAATTATTTTTTATTTTAACGTTAGATAAAAATCTATTTTGGATGATTTAAGTTTTAGTTTAAACCAATATGTATATTTTATATTACATATTGTATTTCCTTTATACTATTTAATTGACTTAACTTTCAGAAAAAATAAATAAATACATTTACTACACAGCCATATAAAAAATCAATACTACTTTATCTATAACAAAAATGTGTTCTTTGTAAAATGGAAAAGTTTAAAAATAGACGTTTATATATTTTAAAAGAAAAAATACGACAAATCCAAAAAACAACATTGTTTTACTTAGAATTACATAGATTCAATAATTTGAAATATAAAACACAAATATAAGAGTATATATTTTGAACAGATCTCTAGAAATAAAACGTAATAAAATGCTTATTGTAAAATTAAGTGTCGCTCGAAAGCAATGAAAAGAAAATTAAATGGCTGCGAAATTATACAGCGATAAATTTAAAATATGTTTTGAAATATTTATTATTATTTTATTGATGTATATTACGCCATATTAATAATAATGCATATATGGTGTAGATTAAGTTTTTTCTACATGTGTCATCTGCGGTGAAAGGGTCAAACAGAAAATACATGGATCTGTCTGTCTGTCACAAGAATAGTAGTGACATGACGTTTGCACATGGCATTCTAGCTGCAATTTCTAGGTGAATTGTGCTATTTTTATTTTATAATTATGACAATAACATGCTACTGCAAAAAAAAATACCTAATCTCAAAGATAAATATTATGATAATAAATTATGCTAGGTCGTGCATAATAATATACATACAATAATTGTAAGCCAATATAATAATGAATAATATGTCACTAATTTACAGATTTAATTTGCTGTCCCACTAATTAATTAGTGGTTGTTGATTATGTTCACCCCGTTGAATTTCAACTGAATATTTTAAATAAATATATGCATGATAACATTAAAAGACGATTTTATCATAATATCTTGTTGGTATTATAACTAATTAATTAATGTATCTCGAACCACTCACACGCGTAGCAATTCCTCTTTGAATTTTATTAACATCGACGTTAAATCTGAGCTTTCGTTTAAAATATACTATAATACGTTTGCGAGCAGCTCGTAAATCAGAGCTTCCACTTCTAATAGGCTTAAAATTTATCCCCCATTAATTTACTATCGCATTTTGCAATCTGAGTCTTATCTATCGCGAGGCGACAAGTCACGCGTCAAGACTATCTATGGATATATATGTACACGCGAGCACGCTGTATATTTCGACCAGAGCGCGCTGTATATATACGAAAATTATTTCTTCTGCCACTTTCGATCTCTCTCCGTTTGTTGCCACTGTTTCGCGAAAATATTAATCAAGCGATATTGCGAGGAAATTAATTTCGAAACGGGTGTGAGAGCGATGGGGGTGGAATGGTCATTGTCGGATTTATATACAGAGTGTTTTCAGTAAAAGGGTGGCTGCTTAGTTGCGAGCGAAAGTCAAATGTACGTGTTAAAGTTTTTAGATGGTATAATGTTTACCATTTATTTTTGCTGTGGTGTGAGTAGCGACAAAACGGTAACATTAAGAAAAATATTGAAAGGGAATGTCTTTTAAAAAATTAAAGTATATGTTATTTTAATATCTTTATATGCAGAAGGCATAAGTGTAAAGCTGATATATATTCAAAATACATAAGTTTTTTTATTATATATATATATATAAAAAATATTACAATATATAATAGTATAAACAGACAGAAATATGATGTTGTCATTTGATGAGTTTAAATTGTCTATGAGCCGAACATTAGTATCGAATCCGTCAATAATGGAACGTTAACGCCTCTATAATCAAATCATATCAATAAAGTCAATGTTGGTGTCATATGACATCAATATTTGTGCGGGAGTTTGACACTAAACGAAAAGTGACGTGTGATTGAGTATCAAATACGTCTATGATATGACATTATATCTTCTTATTTTATTAGATTATTTTTATGTGAAATATGAATGTAGGTATAAACGTTAAATAAATATTGAAAATTAGACGATCGAGATTTAAGGGGTTGAAGTGAGAAGTTATTTAACGCTCGGACGAAAGCTAAAATTTCAATTGAATTTTAACTCTTTGATCTGATGAGATTTTTTATTAAACAGATTTGTTATTTTAAAATTCAAATTACTGCGATGAAAATTCTATCAAAGTATTTTCATACGTCCTTTTACATATTTGCTTTATATATTTACGTAATATTTTAATATTTTAATAATTGCTATATAATATTTATTCAGAAATATTCTTAAAATTATATCGATAGTAGTTTAATGTATAAAAAATCAGACTATTGTTTTCCTACTACAATAAAATTATTCTCACGCGTCCTAATTTATATTATATGTTAATAAATATATGCATTAACAGTGAAAATATATTTTCACTGACATTCTAGTGAAATCATATAAGAGTACATTTTTACTCTTTTGCGAATTTCGTTTCAAATAATATTTATAGGGCGACATCTGCTAAGTAAAAATGTGTCAAAAGTAGACATGAAAATACACAGTTTCAATAATATTTGCCAGGAAATTATTACATATATTGTAACGGTTGATAAATGTCCATTTTCTGTGCAAACTAAATCCTAACCTAAAAAATAAACCAAATTCAATTTGATCTAAGCCTGACTATAGTTGCGTTTGGTTAATTTTAACAGAAAATATGAGTTAAAATATATTTTTGCCAATAAAAATATGTATCTACCGGTAAAAATGTACTTAGATTTGTATTTTTACTTTAACAGTTATTGAAAATATATTTTTACTAGTGAAAATATAACTTTACTGAAAAATACACATTTTCTGTTACATGTATACAATTCAACAATATTTGAGCATTTCATAAATATTTAGTATATACCTTTCATGCTTAATAAAAATATAATAATAATTATAATTTTAATTTTAAGAATATAATTATAAGAGGCCTAACTTAATTTTCTATTATATCCAAATATATTTTACTAATTTCATATGCATATGATTTTATTAAATTATCATTTTTTTTGGTCGTATGTTTTGGGTCAAAATTTATATTAAAAGGTCAGAATACATCTGTCAAATTATAAGCGGCCAGAATAAATATTATATGATCAGATTTAATATTAATTGCTTAGAATTTAAAATAAACCGTTCACAATTTATATTAAATAGCAAGAATTATTTTGACAGATTTGACAGAATCATTTTTTTTTAGTCAGTATTGATTACAGTTCATTGCTCAGTATATTTTAGCTCTAACTACCTTCGCGTCCTACATAAATACAATTAAATAGATTAGTTGCGAATTATTTATGGGGTGTTCAATGTTCTGACCAACTCTCACTCGCTACCGCTCTATCACACCTAACCTGTCTAGCAGTTTTAGTGCAAGCGAGGTTTTTTTTAAAATATATTATTTAAATAAATAATTTTTTGCATATTTATATATTTTTTTATTCACATGATCGTCCTATATTTTTATTCTGATAATATTTTTATTTTAATTTGTGTATTATCAGTAAAGTAAATTTTATTTTAACGTAAGTCAATAAATACAGTTTAACTCATATTAAGCAGTTACATTATATATCATATGTTAAATACATTTTAACTGTCATTGTTCGTGAAAGAATATATACAAAAACAAAAATATAGCTTTACTGAATAGACATTCACTGTAACAGTTGTGAAACGTCCATTTGCTGTTCAAACCCAAACCTAACTTGATCTAAAAAATTAATTTCTTAAACTTTCAACAGAAAACAGACGTTTCGTAACTGGCAAATTGAGTTATAACGACATTTTAGAGCAGCATATATTTTTACTAGCACCCATCAGTTAAATTATATTTTTGCTTGAATAAATATATATATATATATAGCTACCGGTGAAAATGCATTAGAAAATAATTTCACTAAAACAGTTAGTTAAACTATATTTATACCAGTAACATATACACTAACAATCTATTTTAAAATTGCTATATAAGCACTTTTGACATCAATATATTTTTTTATTTTTAGACTGCAGACCTTCGGTCGCTAAATAGAAGGCAGACTGTCGAAAATTTTTTTTTTTTTTCTACAAAAATATATTCTATATTCTATGAGCTACATTAGCTTTAAATTAAAGAATTCTAAGAATATTCATATACGACTTATCTTTGAATTAATCATTACGATATTGATTCGTCAGATTTTGTTACAAGAACGTTGTTTGTGATCTTAAAAGCTTTTGTAAACAAATAGCAATACTTAATGATCGCTTAGATGAAAATACATAGAGTGCTTCTAGTGCTAATACAAAATAAAATAATCAATAAAATGCAGCTACATGTAGCTAGCCTTTAAACCTGCATTTTTAAAATAGCCAATATTAGTTTGAGAGCACCTGAATCTTAAAGGGCTCATAACTTATTTAAGACTCACGGCTCACACTTCGCTCCTGACTTGGAACAAGGAACTCGCACCAAAAAAATTTACATCAAGTATTGACCGGAAAAAAAGCTGCTGTTTACACGTTAGTCATATTTTGTGCAAGGTATACAAAATATGTGTATGTGTTGAACTCTCTAGGTAGAAAGTTATATCAATAATGAAAGAAATATTCAAAGATAGCTGATTTTATGATATCCATAGATCAATTTTAGCAAAATAAATTATTTCAACTTTAAAAGAAATGCATTTGAAGAAAGATATTTTAGAGAAGAAAAATCTGAGACACTTCTTTCCTTGCCTAGCATTATGATGTACATAAATTAACTGTAAGATTGACTCTTGCGGTATGGTACAATAAATAATAAAATAAGATATAGGATCATGTTATAGCATATAGCAACAAACCATTGAACATGAAACAAAACCAGGTCAAATATACCTCGTGAACCTTGGAAAGGACTTTGTCTCCCGTCGGTAATCCTAATTTGCATTAGATCATTTGATAGAGCCTGAAAGATTTTTTTATAACACGCGCGCGGAATTTAAATTATCCGATAGAATCCCTCCTTGATTGTCGCGTAATGAGTGGGCGGATAATTTGAGAATCATGTTTTATTAAAGGTTCCCGACGCAATAACGCGATAAAGTGTGTGTGAAATTGTTGAGAGCCGGCGGGGCCTCAAGCAAATCCAAAGTGGAGGTTCAAATTTACATTTTTCTGAATAATTCAACGGGAATTAGTAATCTGGTTTTTTGTATTTCCATCCGCCCGCCCATCTCAGGAGACTCTTTTTCCAATAAAGTCTCTACCGAAAGACGACTTTCTAAATAAACGATCCGAGAAAAAATATTCGCGCCATAAGATGTCCGCATTTGAATTATCGACTGGATGGCGAACAAGGTCCTTGATTTTTTTATAATTCTTCATAAAAAAAAACGAGAATTGTACATCATAAATCATGGGTAGTGACTAAATAATTGCTGTAAAAGATACCGTTAAAAGCATTAATTTTAATGTAGAGAAAATGTATTCTGTGAATATAAGACAAAACCACAATGTATACATACAATAAGTACAAGCAGAGCATATGAGACTGAGAGTCACGATCGCATCCTTTTTTCTTGGTTGCTTAAAAAACTAAAACTCAGCTCTTAATCGGGTTATTCAGCTCCTTAAAGAGCAGATATTATATTTTATTATTTTAATACCACATTTGTATTACAATAATTAAAAATAATATTAAATTAATGACCACAGCGACGTATGATTTCTATGGCTGGGACGATTTATTTGCCAGTGTATAATATGTATGAACGGAATAGTGCAGTCTGTAACTTCTCAGACTAGTAACTCTGAGGTTTCGGGCTCGAGCCCCCGCAGCGGAACTTGAAATTTTATTATTAAAAAATGCGCTAATATTGATTATGGTTACGAATAATAATTTATTAAGCTAGGCCAATTAAAATGTATTAAACAATTCCTTTATATTTTTTTGGGTACTGTTTCACTTGAGTACGTATGGTTTTTGACACGAAACATATGATTTTTGACACGAAATAGCACCTATCGGAAAAAAATATATTTTTACTAATATAAAAATATGTTTTCTGATATGATTTCACTGAAATTGCAGTGAAAATATATTTAAATAATGTGACAAGATTAACTTAAAAAATGAAAGCTTCTCTAATATTAACTTTTATATACCTAAGTCAATGTATGAGCATCCGAAACACATATACATATGTTCTGTCGAATAAAACTAATGTATATGCTCATGAAGTTAATTAAAAAAATATTTAAAATCTTGTTTCAGAAAGGGTTAAGCAATCCTTTATTTATTACATTACTGTAACATTTAGTTACGATTACAGTTAAATATAACAGCAGACTAATGCATGTTATTTTACATAACCAAACTAAAAACCAAAAATGTGTCGCTGGAATTTTTTGAATAGACGTGTCGGAAACAGTTTGAAGATGTAGGCTCCCTAGAGAGAGGGGTACATCACTCGAAAGCTCTATTATGAATTCATTTCCATCAAAGCTGCTTTTCGGATATTTTCCCTTTTTTATTCAATTCTCTCTCACTCTTCGTCGCCTTCTTCTTGGCAATGTGTAAATCCTCGTCCGTTGTATTTTAAAAGTTAAAAACTCTCTTAGACTTCCATTAAGATTCAACATTGAGACGGTTTGCCTTTCGGAACTTTAGCCACTCTCTAAAAGATGCAGTTTTGAACCTTCATTTATTATTGTAACGCTCACCTGACTAATAAATTATGCTTAAAATAAATGGTTAAGCTATAATATAAAAAATAAAATTAATATTTACTTTTATTTTTTTATTCGTATTTAATATCATATAATAAAAATTAAACTGTAAGTTTTTTTCTGCAAAGCTATTTTTGTATCGATTTTATTTTTAAATATTTTGTAAGTTTTTCGTAGAAATATGTAGTTATTAATTGCGTTTATATTTTTGTGGCTTGTTAAAGAGCATTAAGTATTAACCATTTTTTAAGCATAATCAACTAAAATATAAGTGTAGCAACGCCTCTAGCAAAAAAACAGTATTATGTGAAGGTTTAATAAATAATATCGAGTTATTTTAAAGTATGTTTTTAATCTTCTAACAAACAGAATTTAAACATACAGTTTCCACTAAAAAAACTGACTAAAACATAATGTATGTATATATATTTATCAAAATATAGAAGTAGAACTATTCCAAGCAGCAATAAGAAAATAAGAAAATTATCTGTTTATATTTGCTTACATATTAAGCAAATTTAATACAGTTTCTCTATAAAACCATAGTAGGTTTTATTTATTGATTAAGTACAGCAATTATATATTAATAATTATTGTCCCAAACCAATAGAAATCTGAACACCTAAAGCTTGTACGTTTATGTACACATTAAATCTGTACAGTGAACAATGGCGTAATGAAATTCATAATCTTTTATATTAAAATAGTTTACCAATACAACTTTAAATCGCAACATCATAAACAATAAAACTTGGGGGAAACATACTGCGTAACAAAATATAAAAATGTTATCTAATGATCATCTGAAACTAGGTAGTACACTAGTATTTTATAAATTATTTTTAGAATATCCCAAAAATAAATGTGGTAAAAAAAATTGATGGAACAAATTACCCAATTTCGACTATCTAAAATGGCTTGAAGTAAAAAAAACATATGTTAATAGTAAACAGGTAATTTTAGTGAAATTTAAACAGCAAAATGTTAACATATTTTAGCACAAAACCATCTTAGCAATAATGTTTTTCTCTCTTAAACAAGATATTTTAGCTTTAATGTTTATATTAAATAATGGAAACCGTTGTCAATTAATTCATATCAAAGAATAAAGACAAAACTTAGTATAAAAAACCAAGAGAGGATCTCAAACGCTTTTGATTCATCGTCCTTAATGTAGTGTCTACTGCATTAATTTATATTTTATTAGTATTTTTTTTTAATTGAGACACAAAAATATATCAACTTTAAAAATTTTAAAATATTCATTAATATATGCTATACAATTTTGCATGTCCATCAAATTTTCTAAATTGTTCTATAGCCAGCTAATTTCTTAAAATATCACGTTTTTAAATTTTGTATTTTTTTTTTTTCTGAAAATCTTAATGTTTGGAGCAGCTGTTTGCCTTTTGAATCGATATGCTCTCTGTTTATTTACAATATATTTACAGTAGTGTACAAAAAAATTGGTGAGGGATGTACTGGTACATGAAAGTACACAAAAAAATATTGGTTTGTTGAAACTCGGTATATCTAACGAGTTTTATATATTATAAATAATGTATTACGAAAGAGTTAAATTTTATTTAAAACATATCAAAGAATGGAACTCATTCGAGGCAATCCTATCTGAACCGCTCTCATGATACTTATGCATCGTTAAAAATAATAAAATTGTACTGAAAGATAAAAAAATACAATTTAATCCTTCATTAAAATAAAAAAAGCAATAAAATCGCAAGGAAAGTTCCCCGGGAGGCGATCATGCATATTCAATTACGTCTTGTTTGGCGTCTTTGGAGTAATTTGCCCTCTTTGGTGTTAACTCGAACTTTGCCATTCTATACCATAAGTGCTAAAGATATTTTCAGAAAATTAATGTAATTTTATTCTTAAATTAATAAATCAATTTGTAAAATTTTTATCGTAGCTATAAATAATTTTAACGACTTTAAAAAAATCAAGTTGCGATAACCTTCATCAAAGTGTATCGGTATTGCTACATTAACGCATATTGTGTCAACAAAATAACTCATTTATGTTTTTGCATTAGCATTTGAACCGTTGAGAGGTTAAGAACGTATCGAATAAATATATTTTAATATTGAATTGAAAATAATTAGTTCAAATTGCCGCTTAATAAAATATTGTAACTATTTAATTATTAAATGATGGATTAAAATCAACACAAACAGGTCAGCGCTATGATTTTTTTTACATATTTATTCAATTTATCAGTTAATCCTGTATAATTGGTTGCAAAGACAATGGAAAAATAAGGTAAGAAAGAATTTATTTTTTCTCGACTAAAATAGTATTAAAATCAAGAGTCAATTGCATCATCAATACAGTTACAAATTCACTCAAGAGTTCAAGTTTTTAATTAGTTACTATTGGACTTTAACAGCATTTTATCTGCGAGCCCAGCGGTCAGGATTAATTTAATAAATAATTAATTGTATTGAATAATATAATTAAAGTATTAATAAATATTATATTAAGCTTACACTGCGTGCTTTATGATTTAATAATATTAGAAAATAAACCAGTGATTCATTTTCTTGCAAAAAAAATCTACAACTAGATCTATTATGAACGGCACAAATAAAGAGAAAATGTGCAGCGCTTTTCCGTTACTCATAAAGAGAAACAAGCAACCATTTTATAAGATATTGAGAAGATAAAAACAAAGCTTAATATTTCACCCTAAATTAATAATGTGTTATTATTCTCCTATTTCCTGATTGTATAATCACCGTAACGCTGTTATAATAAAACCATTTCATCAGAACTTACATTATAAACATTGAATATAACTTTCTACTCTACTTTCGACTTTAAAAGTTTAGCATTAATCTCGCATTCAGCGAAGCTAATGTTAAATCAAAAGATGATACACTATAGTGGGTAAGGTCATTGATCTCCTTCCCTTTCCATGGTCGTATATGAACCGTAACGCTATCATTGAAAATCGCTATTTCAGTATTACTCGAACTTTTGTTTAAAACATTCATTAAAAATTCACTCTGTTTATGATCTGGAATACACGAGAGTTCGACCCTGAACTCTAAACCAGCAGAGCTTACGCCAAATCGACACAGACGAAAGATAGAGAGCAGCCGCTTCTACTTTGCTATTTTTGTTTTAATAACAGAATTTTGCTTATCTTCATATGTATTTATTGTTCAAGTCATTGAAAGCGAACAACTTTTAAATTTTTACAAAAATGAATAAAATCGAATATTGTGCAGTGATTAGATACTTATTTTAGAAAAAGAAAACGAACGATTTAAACGATGTTTATGGGAGCTCTGTGCCTTTGATATCAGCCATAAAATATTTATAAAGTACTCAACATTTTACATACACATATTTGGGAATGCAGAAGCTCTCTGCCAGATGGGTGCCGCATTTGCTCTTTGTCGACAATAAACGCGATCATCTGGCCATTTTGAAGGAATGTTTGGTCATGTTAAACAGCAATAAAAAGAAATTTTTACACCGTTTCGTATCTGTGGATGAAACATGGATACATCTAGGGATTTTGTGTCGAGACAACCCGGGAATTTATTCCCGAGAATTCAAAGATTTTCTGCTGTCTCGAGTCCCGGGAATTTAAAAATTAATAACCCGGGACTCGAGACTTTCCGAAGTGCAATTTTACAAAAATATGTAAAGAGCGAATTTGATGTCGAGCTTAATTTATGTCTCGATATGAAGATAAGGTGAAATTCCTTATTACCCATGATCTCGAGATTTTGAAAGTTACGAAATTGCATTAGAAAATTATTAATTGATCTTGGCATCGGCCAAATTTGGAATGAATCGAACATTCACGTATTGGAAAATATTTGTGAAGTACTCACTCCTATAAAACTGGCAGTTGAAGCTCTAAGTCGTCGAGATGCCACTTTATTAACTTCCGAAATTATTGTAAATTTCCTTTAAAAAAAAATATTTGAAATCAACACAACTCTGTCGCACGAACCACCAAAATATTTCAACGACTAGAGATAAAAAATTCAACTTTAAAAAGGAGTTTTAGATATTAGATTCAACTATCAAGCGAACTCCGAACCTAGAGCTTTTATTCAAATCATTGCTTACAATTAAGCCAACATCTACAGAAAGCGAGAGAGTTATTTCTACATCTGGAATATTTGCCACAAAAACCAGGAACAGCCTATGTGATTCATCATTAAACGCCTTGGTGTTTTTAAAAACATATTTTTCCTTACAAAAGTAAAGGTTTTAACTTAATATTGATATAAATATTTCGATTAAAAAAATTGTAATAAATTAAATTTAAATAAATATCGAATAAAGTGTTTTTAAATTGTTTCAATAAATTTTCACCTATCGTACCTATAACACAAATAATATAAGTTAATAATAATAAATTAATTAAAGTTAATAACAATAAGTTAATTAAAGTTAATAATAATAAGTTCATTTTTTAACATAATTTTTTTTCATGATTATACGAAAAATAATCAAAGTCTCGAGTCCCGGGAATCGAAAAAACCCGAGACTTCAGAATCCCTAGATACATCACAACACTCTGAGACAAAGGAGCAGTCAGAACCGTGGACAGCTCCTAACGAATCGAAGCTAAAGAAACCAAGGTGTGTTTGTCACAGTTTTTGAGATACGCTTACCTTATTGATTACCTTAAAAAGGGGAAAACGATAACGGAAGTATATTGGACTGATTTGACGCAGATTTGAAGCAAAAGCAACCGCATTTGTCGAATAAGAAAGTGCTCTTCCACCAGGACAATGAACCGACACACAAATCTTAAGTTAACATGGGAAAAATTCACGAATTGCGCTACGAATTGCTTCCTCGTCCACCATATTCTCCTTCATTGACCTCATACCACTATTATTTATTCGCAAACTTGAAGAAATGGCTCAGTGATGAGGAGGTCATCGCTGAAACAGAAGCTTATTTTGAGGGCTTCCAGAACTCGCATTATTTGGAGGGCATCGAAAAATTGGAGACTCGTTAAAGGAAATGTATACAGCTAAAAAAAGATTATGCTGAGAAATAAAACTAGTTTTGACAAAAAAAATAGTGTTTTTTTTTGCCTAGGCTGACTAATTATCAGCCGCCAGTTGTATTTGTATTGACTTTGAAATTAAATTTCTCTGCCACTTGCTCAAAACAATATCTCAACTTGCATCTTTCAGATCTTTATGTATCTAGGGTGACTTTTAAAAATCGTACAAAAATACACTACAAAATTTAAGAAGCTATAAATCAATTTTATTGAAACTTTACTAGTCAATGTCGTATCTCGGAGTACTCGCGATACGTCCAACAATAGAGTGTTAATGTGGCAATGAATCACAATCAAATGCATCTGTTTTCGTTAATTGTCGGCTGTAAAACGGCAACAGGCAAGGCAGAACCTTATGAAATTTCTCAAGGCACCAAGCCAAGGTTCGGAGCATGTGTCAAACAAAATATTGAGGCACTGATGGCGATATCATTTTCCACAGCAGTTGCCGACGAACAATGTTTTAATTAAGGCTCCTTGGGGCATTAATAATGGAAGAAAATTACTATATAAGACGTCCCGCGGGCACACAGCCCCCATAGGCGGCTAGCGATCGGCAAACATGGGGTATGGAATGGGGTTCGGTAAATGAGACCAAGATCAATTAAAAAAATGTCATACTCACTTAAAACGTGACTGCTTAAATGAGCTGTTCATGCTAAATATATTTCATAAAATTTAAATCCCATTTTTTATACACATATATAGAGTTTATTGTGCTTTCACTGCGGATAGTCTGCGCGTCCCGCATCCGGCCGCTGCTTGCCCACCGGCGGTTGGGCGCCCCTGCTTCCGAGTATCGTAACCGTATCGGGCAGGAAAACTCGCAACGATTTAATCACCGGAAAATTGTTTCACGGGGGGGCACTGGCTTATTTTGTTGAAAAATTACGGCAAGACAGATTGACGTTTTCAATTTATTACGTGTGCTATTCTGTCCCGTTTATTTATTTATCTGCTCTCGGCCACTTATTCACTGCACGAAATCGGCGTCTCGCGTTCATAAACTCAGATTTATTTACTTATTTACTTTTTAAAAGACCACTGTGCTGCAATTAATAATATCTGTAACAGCCACTTGATATATTAAACATTTTCTTGAATATGCTAATTTTAGTTTCTATGTTTCAAAGCTCACAAATATCAGTGAAAACATCGAAAACTACGGTACTCAAAGACGCAGACCCTCGACGACGCGCCATCTAGGATTGTTTTTGGTGTATTGCGTTCTGGTGTCAACGTACTTTATAGCAGTGGTCTGCGAGACTTGCTCCTCCGTGAATAAATTTTAATATATATACAATTTCTGTGTTTAATAAAGTGTTTTCTACAAAAAAAAGTAATATTTTTTCTTTACTTGTTTTTGTTGCGAATTTTCTATTTCTTTGCATTTTTGCTTCATTCATTCTTTTTTGTCATTCTAATTTTTTTAAGAGAATAAATTTCAATAAATTTCACCTGAATGGTGTATTTTAATTTCCTTCTCAAGTTTATTAGTTCGAATATTTCCTCTATATTTATATTTCCATTGTTGCTTTAGAACTGGCTTACAAGTCTCAAGGAGCTTTTTTCCCACTTGAATCATTCTCATTCTCATATTTTTCCATTTCGAATTTATTTTTTATTTTTATCCTATTTGTTGATTATTGCAATTTTGTTTAAAATTTCGATTTTAATAATTTCCAAATTCATGTTGTATTTTTTCATCTTCTAAAAGTTCCAAATTTAATTTTGTTTTAGTTTCTGATTTAATACTGTTTTTAAATATCCTATTAATTAATCTAAAATGAATTAGAATAAGTATTGTATTAGTTTTGCAGTTTAATGTATACAGCCTATTTTTTTATTAATTCGAAAAATACATTGAAAATGCATAAGTCTTCCTCTTGACAAAATTAAACTAACCCCTAGATCTAAGCGTCCTATTATTTCCGGGGTTTCTCTATTTCCGACTTTTGTATTGAAATTACCTAAAATCATATTAACGTCGTATTTTTAATATATTTATTATTTTTTTGATTTCTCAATAGAATTTTTTAATTTCCTCTTTGTCTTTATCAGCTGTAGGAGCATATTTATATTATATTGACAATAATCTGTTTTTTTATCATAACGCGTTCAGATAATGATATAAAATATATTTGGTTTATAGTAATAGGTCTAATGTCACAACTTTTAAAAGATGTATATAAAAGACTAAAATTTATAGTCAGATTTTTATTGAGCGTTCCAAAAAAATGACGTTTAACCTAAAATATTATTTTACACTCTTATTACTATTATTATAGCGCGAGCAGTGTTTATTTATTATTTCGTATAAATTAAATTTTTAATAAAAAAATTTAAGAAATAAAAAGTCCTCGTTTTGCATATTTCGTAAGAAATATTACTTATATTTATGATAAGCTAATTAAAATAAACTTGCGAGTTTTTTTCTATATAAAGAACCGTTTCATTATTATTATTTTTGCAAAAGTCATTGTTTTACAACCCTGATTATTATTTTATCATTGCAAATGTATAGCTTTCGGGGAATAATTTAGGTACGAGACTTAAATTGTAAGCCTTAAAAAATCGTTATAATAAAATAGTTATCGAAAAATAAAGTTTAATTTTTTGATAATTAATTAAAAGAGAAAAATTATTTTGTTATTAAAATATACACTTATCTAAAAGTAAATTCTATTTTTAATATTTTTTAAAGAATGTACATATTTTTATCACAATTTTTTTTAACTAATCATGTTACTTTTTATCATGGATTTGAATAAATGATAAAATTAATGGAGACAATAGTCTTATGCCTTACTCGAAGTCGTCCGAGACCTACGACTTCGAGTAAGCGACCACACTGCCGCAAATTTCATATGCCTTACGGACGGCGGCTTCTGTCACGTACAGCTGGCATATTTGTGTGCGATCGAAAAATGTGGCAAACAATCGCATTTTTTAAATTGTCATAATATTAAAATTACGCTACTGATAATTATAAAAATATGTGTGGGCACTCACCAATACAATATCAGTGAAAACTTTTCGGTCGTAAATATTCAATTTACGCAAAATCTTTGTCGGCTTTTGTAAAATGCCATTAGCATAAAAATGATCCTTTATAAAACGAACACCACATCTGTGACTATCCTAGAATTTGTCACCATCGATTCTAAATAAGAATTCGTTATGGTGTGACATTAATATAAGCCGATCTAGGAAAATACATAAGGATATTCGAAACGATTTTTTTAAACAAAATCAAGTACTACTAATTATTTAATTTCATATGAAAAAAAATATAATAATGATATATGTTAGAAAAATATACTATCAAAAATAGAATTAATCCCTTTTGGTGCCCTAAAATATTCAAAGATGTCAGTAAGAGTCTATTGAAGTGCCGGTTAAGCATGTGGTATTATAACTTGACCATGTGACCACGATGCAGCGCTCGACGTGCGTGTTAACCATAGCACGCCTACGCGCATACTGAATTTGAACCGAGCTACTCGTTCAATCTCAGTTTGCGAAAAACTATATCATTATCTCTCTCACTCTCGTTACTTAATACGCGAGAGAGCGAAAGAGCAGCTCTGACTTCAGTTCCTTTGACTTCGGTCCGTTTGCCGACAATGTTCGGAAGCTCTCGAAGCTGGCCAAGTCGACTAAATTACCCCCACTTTACCTCCCGCTCTCGGTAACTTTGGAGAACTTCTGAGAGATTTAGACTAAGAAAATAAATGTCATTAAAATAAATTAGACTAAAAAAGTAAATGTTACTGACTCACAGTTTAGGGTTTCGCTACATAATTAGTAGTTGTTGATTGTGTTTAATTCGTTGTAACACAGAGTTAATACCTGCCATGTTGCAACGAAATATTTAACAAACATAAATAAAAAACAAATATTAGTCTCGATTTATGCGGATTTTTTATCTTATATCCAATTTTCGTATGCATCATATTTTGAACTTATTTAAATGAATGAATATATGATTTTACAATAGAAGTTGCATCAATTTTTTTTGTAATTATAATGAAGTTTAGGGTTAAGTGCTGTGCAAATTATCGTTTTATTTTTTCTGTAATATTTTAATATTTGACACATATGTGTATATTTTTCCTGAAATTAATATTGAATACACTATTTGCTTTAAGCGTGACTCGTTGTTAAAAAACTATTCATGACATAAAAATATAAATAACAGACATATTAGGTACGATAAAAAACATGAAAATTTTGGGGAAAATATTTTAACTTTTTTTTATTAAAAAATACTATGTGATGGAAAAAGTTTCATTTGATTTGTAAAAGTTTTAATTTGAAATTGAAAAACCTGTATTAAAATTACCCAATTTTAAATTGAATAAATATGTACTGCTACTAGAATTTTTTGGTACTTTTTCAAAGCACAAGAAAATATCATATAAATCAAGTTGTTTTATATATATTTTTTCCAAAAATATGGTTTGCTGTTTTGTTATAGAGTATAAATGTTGACAGAAATGGAAAATATTTACATGCAATGATTTCTATAAATATTTATTTAAAATTAGAATGCTTGCAGTTTTATAAATATTTTTTTTTAAATTGCTACTTTTTATTGCTACATAATAAACAGTTAAATGTATGTAAAATGAACGTAAAAAAATAATACTGAACTCTCGAAAATTTATTGGATTTATTTTTATAATTCATTCGTAAAATAGAAAATATTTTTTTAAAGCCCTATCAACGTGCTTCTTAAGAATAAAAATATTATACTTAGACTAGAAGTTCTAGAAATATAGCAGACATTCAGAAAGAATAAATGTGCTTAGTATTTTATTCTGAACCGAATTAACATTTGCTTAGTATTTTATTGTGAACCGAGCTCGACCAAAGTAACCCACTACATTCTCCGTCCTTGGCCAACCTTGGCCAATTTCCAGAGAGTGTAGTGCATGCATTAAGATAACTTTGAGACGCAAATTTTTGCCATAAATGATAAAAAAACATTTAAAATAAATAGATAATATACAGTTGAATCATGATGGAACAGAAATATTTAGTTATCGTCTACCTTTAAGTTTTGTAACATTACTAAGCACGTTTAATAAAAACAATATCGCAAACAAAAAGTATTCAGGAAATGTTAAAGTTAAGATTTGATGTAGAACATTATTCGAATAAAGAGAAATTATGTTATTCAACGCGTACAATGATAGTTGTGCCATCCATATAACATTCCATTTTGACGTTTTATCTACATGGTTATGCTAATTTTACGTTTAGCAATATACATAATATTATAATGCACACAAATTACACAAAGTAATATATTATACATATCACACGCGTAATTCATATTGTTAAACAAATAAAATAATATGAAATTGTGCCTTGAAAAAGTAGCACCGGGAAATAAATAATAGAAATTAGGTACATAATGAAACATTAAAATCCGGATTAGGCGAAATCCCCAGTACTTGGCCTTGCGTATTTTTTTAAGTCCATAAATAAGTGATTTTTTCCGGCAATCCACCCTTGTTTGCCATTTTGCGCGAGATTTTAGGACACAAGAATTTTGTCCCCCTTAAATACGCGCTTAATTCGGGTGACAGCTTTGTGGATTAGCTTAAAAAATGAATACATTTATTCTAAACAAGTGTCTGTATACTCATAATATATTGCCTACATATTCTTTCTTTTATTAATGACACTAATAAAGTGACTTACATTTTAAATTCCTACAATTTTTCAATGATGTTTTGATACTTGGTATTTGATCAAATATATGTTGTTAAGCAAATCGGAAAAAGTTGTCTACAAATAATACCTTTCTCTCTGTTTTTTTATTTATCATCAATATTTTAAATGTTGCAGACTCCTTTCTACAGTAATTTAGATACTCTACGTAGACTAATTTCGATCTCCCAGGTACGAAATAAATTGAAAAACAATTTTTAGAAACTTTATAAGACTCATTTTATCACTTTTTAGAATATTTATTGGCGGTGTTATAAAAACATAAAAATAATAATTTATTTGCAATTATTAATATAAGATGGATCAAATTAATAATGATGTTCACAAATAAATTAAATGTGGGATTATGAACAAGAAATTATATTGAATTAAACCGGAAGTCGAAAATGGAAGAGTGGGAAATCACAATGGGAATTATTTTGCGATCAAATTCGATTCGAAGTTAAATAAATTATGTACACAAGTGGCGGGGGTGGGATGTAGAAATCGCAGAAGTAGCAGCATCGCAGTTTGCAAAGGGGCGGCTGGCTGTCTTCCTGCCTCGGCCCGGCAGTTCCGGTGTTCCGGAAATGAAACCGGAATTATAAAGAAAGATTAATCACGGAACACTTTGTCGGATATTTTTTTAATAGGAGGAAATCTTACGTTGTCTGTTGGCGGCGACCGAGGAGGATGGGGATACACCCTTTTAAATAGTTGTATAATAGTGTTTTCCTCTTTATGTACGATAAAATATAGCGGATGGTACTAGTACCACTCGTTTAGAGTTTATTTCCGTATATCGTTGTGAGTTAATATGCATGAACAAATTTATTTGAGAAATAATTTAATAATATAAAAATAAAATATATTTATATATTAATGAGCATAAAAAATAATATTACAACCCTAATATTTTTAAAGATTGCGAAATCAGTCTCACTACTCATCTAAAGCATTTCTCATATATCGTTTACGAGAAGAGAGAATCTCTACTTGCTCTGACATCAGAAAACGATTTGCATTTGGAAGCTATTTAATAACTCACTCAGAAAATAAGAAATTTTTGCAACCTTATGCTTGCACTACACTCTTTGGAAGTCTTCCGAACCGAAGTGACAATTGAACTGCCGCAAATTTAATATGCTGTACGGACGGCGGGCGTGAATGACGTCCGGCCGGCAGCTTCTGTCACGTATACCCGGCTTATGGCGCGCGACCGAAAAATGTGGCAAATAATCGCAATTTTTAAATTGTCATATTATTAATATTACGCTACTGATAATTATAAAAGTCTGTGTGGGCACTCACCAATACAATATCTGTGAAAACTTTTCGGTCGTAAATATTCAATTTACGCAAAATCTGGCGGCTTTTGCAAAATGCCATAAGGCATAAAAATAATACTTCAGAATACGAACACAACATCTGTGACTATCCTATTACTAATTATTTTTTGATTATTTAATTTTATATGAAAAGAAAATAATAACGATATCTGTTAGAAGAATATACTATCAAAAATATAATTAATCCCTTTTGGCGCCTTAAAATATTCAAAGATGTCAGTAAGAGTCTGTTGAAGTCCCCGATAAGGATGTGATATTATAACTTGACCACGTGACCACGATGCAGCGCTCGTCATACGTGTTGATTATAGGACACATACGCGCATACTGAAATTGAACCGAGTTACTCGTTCTATCTCAGTTTGCGAAAAACCATATCATTATCTCTCTCACTCTCATCACTTAACACGCGAGAGCGAAAGGAGAAGTATCTCACCGCTCGCGCTCGAAAGAGCAGCTCCGACTTCGGTGCGTTTGCCGACACTGTTCGGAAGCGCTCGAAGCTGGCCAAATTGACTGAATTACCCCTACTTTATTTCCCGTTCTCGGTAACCTCGGACAACTTCCGAGAGATTTTAGAGCGGACAGAACCGAGCTCGACTGAAGTTACCACAAATTAACCCACTATATTCTCCGTCCTTGGCCAACCTTGGCCTACTTCCAGAGGGTGTAGTGCAGGCATTAGATTGCTTGATAATTCAGATTTTAATTCTGACAACTTCTTCCTTGTTTCTCTATTAATTGGAAGCTCTGATTGGAATTAAGCATGTGATGAATTAGCGCAGTAAATTTCGCTTTTTAGTTACTAGTTAATGAGGAAAAATAAGCTAATTTCCATTTATCGTGAAAACTTTCAACTACCTGCACTAGCTGTTATAATTTAGAAGACATCTTAAATCCGACTTCAAATAAACATGTCTCGAAAATGGCTACACAACTTACTTTCAAACAATTGCGTTAATAATTAGAAATATATCATATCTAACATATAAGTACCGTTGAAAAACTACTCTTTATTAGGAAAAGATGCGGGCTAGATCATACATTCTACCCTGCGCATAATAATAATATTATTCTACCCTTTGGTTACCGATCGCTGGAATTACAATCTGAACTGTTTCTCTTTAAGGGCTTTAACACATTTCCTGTGTGTTCAAAAAGCGATGCAATTACCTCACAAACTGATTTCCATGAGCTGTTTCAAACCAGCATTACAAAATATGTGATATTTGTCAACAATGGGGAGATACGCCGTGAGAGATGTAGAGTGGAGATGCCGGAGTCAACAAAGACGAGCTAAAAGACTGTTTCGACATGAGAGATATTAGCGGATTATGGATTCGTTATACTGGTTTGTGTCAGCCCTAAGCATTTGTCGTGCGTATGGATACGTGTGCGTATGTGAGTCTATATACACATGTGAGTATAGCGCTATTGCATACACAGAATAAGTTGAACTTTGATACTTAAGGGGATTAATGAATAACTAAAATAGCAGAGAGCCTTTGAGGAACCCCCAAAGGGGTTAAATATTTTTTCGAAAATCAGCTGCCATAGGCTACAATCGCTCAAATAAATATGAAACTATATATGTGATAGAGCTACCAAGTGACATTGTTGCACTACGAAACTAAAACAAGGATAGTTAAGATTCGTTTTGCCTTAAATTCGATGAGGAGGGGCAAAGTTCAAAATTATAGTTACGCCAATTGACCTAAGAGCAAAGGGTTCCCCGGAATTACCTCTTGCTTCCCAAACTTTCCGAAGCGCCCCCTCATCATCCTGCCCGACCTGTGTGTGTGTTGCGGTCCATTTTTAAACACAGGGGCGTATTTCACGGCGGGGGCGTGCTCCGGCAGCGAGTGTCTCCTGCAAGCCGGGTAATTTATGCGAGGCCTCCGCCGCCGCCACTTGTATACCACTACTACACCGCCACTAATTCACTCCGGTGCCCATTTGTGTCACTCCGATATTAACGGCGATGCTACGTCTAATACTTCATTTAGGCTACTGCCAAAATCGTACCCTGGCCCCGGTACCTAGCTTTATCTGCGAGGCGCCAGGATCGTAACTCAGTCCGGCCTCACTGGTTAGAATATTTTTTTAAAACAAACCAGTAAAATCGGATGCACGCTACTATGTTATATTCAATTTATAAATACATATGCAGGAGTGTTGTACACTCAAACAATAATATTAAAAAAAGGTGAGCAATATATTGCCCGCGCAGACATCCACGGCGCCATCTGAGTCGCCCGTCTTTTACTTTGAGGAACACAAAATTTACTAGTTGCAATGTTACACTTAATTGCGTAAAATAATTTTATTTATTTAATCTGGTATAGGATTTAATTGTATTTTTAATTCTTAATAGCTTAATAGCTTAACGCCCGTGGACTTGTGTACGAGTCTTGAAAAAACGAGCCGTGAACTCAGATTTGAGTCCAGTGTCATGCGCTTTTTTTATTTAAAAAATACTGGGATACTATCAAGTTTGCTTCTACATGATACTGAAAGATGATAGTTGACTATTTCTATATAACATCAAATAAAATATAAATTGTATTTTACTGCAATTTTAAAAAAAAAATAGTGGTCTAATTGGAACACGTGATTTTTTTTATGAAATGTATGAACTATAATTATTGATTTCATCTAAAAAATATTTTATGTTACACTCCTTGAACAGAAATAAATTTCAAGGTCAAAGCTGATTGGCTATGTAAACAAAAAATCAATCTAATTAAGAAATTGATCAATTAGCAAAGTTTTGCAACCTAAAATTGCAAATTAAAAATAAAAACATTACGGTTTATGTAAATAAATTAGATAACACAATAATCAAAGAACTTTCAAAAAATATCATCCATTAGCTTATGAACATTTTTACCGGGTGATTATTATTTTGATATTTCCTCACAATTTGGAAAACTGCAAAGATTCACAGATTAAGAAACCAGGGGGAGGAAAGCTACAATTCGGATAAATAATAACCGTGTTAGTTTATTGGCATCATTAAGTGAAATATTATTGTGCTTAAAAGAATCTCGGAGGAATAAAATCCTGAACGAATAAATATGTATTTTTCATTCCATTTTGTCTAAATTTGCAATGGTTTCAAACCATTTTTTTATAATTTAATAATATGCATGCTTAAATGCTTCTATAAATTTTTGTATAAACGATTAATAAAAAATATACATCTATATGATATTATAATTTGTAATCACCAAATTTTTCGGCGTCCTTTTTCTGCTTACAACTGTCACAGACACATTTATTTAAACATTACACTTATGAACCACACTATATCACTAATTATATTTATTTTTAATATTTACACTTTTTTATCTATTTTAATATTTTTTGACACGTATAAAAACACTCGTTAATATGAAAATTAATTTCACAACTACTAAACATGTAAGCTGTATTTTTCCTTATTCTATGCGTAGAACACTTACTTATCACATATTTTTATACACTTTTTATTTTTATTGGTTGATGATCTTTCAGATTATCCGAAAGCCTTGGAGCTGGTGGATCGACACCACGAACAAGGCAAGATGTTGTAGAAACCGGTAAAATGTCTTCAGAATCCATAGATTGCACTGAATTCTGCATCCATTCCTTAGCTTTATACAAAGGAAAATCTTTCAATTTAATTTTACCGTTACAATTCAAATGTTGCCAGACACTGAACGAATAAAACAATGCGCATTGAATTTTTTGTTGTTTATTCAATTGTTTTTCAAAATATAAAATAAATCATATATTTATTACAGTCAATAATACATTGAGGCTTATATATTTTATCTTGTGTCTATCATCTGGCAGTTATAAAAAGTAAATATCATTTGAAAATCTCTTTTATTATTTGTTTTAAAAATTTGATAAACGTGTCACCTTTTCTAGCATATTTCATATGTAGTGACCTTGAAAATGTTAAAATATGTCTAAAAATATTTATTGACATATTTGTTTGAAATATAGGCGTCTCGATTATGGGGTTCATTGACCAATAATCATTTAAACACCCCTTATGAATAATACTCATTATAATAACTATACTAAACCACAGTTCAGTTCAGTTACTATGGTTTTTTCTACATTTTTGTAATTGTGAGATCTTTGCCGAAACTGTTATTTCAAACAAATCATCGCCAATAAATTAATTTCCCATTTCTTCGATGTTTTCACTGTTGTTGGGAAAAACTTGTTCCCCTGGAACATCTTTGAAATCTTGATTATCCCTTGTTGGCTCAAATTCACTCTCGTTTTCTGGGATAATATCACTTTCACACTCGCTATCACTGAATGAAAGTAAAGGTTTCATCTCTTTCGTCCGAAACTAATTGAAAATATTTATTTAATTTATATGCATAATATTGATTTGATTATAAAAACATACAATATTCTACTTTTGCAGGGCAAAATAAGTATATAATATAATTTTTAATAAATATTCCGGCCGTATAAAATACTCGCTCGCTTTCTGTTGATGTTGTCTTAATTGCAAGTATCGTATGCATGCAGAAAAGATAACGTTTATGTTAAATTTTAGATTTTAAAATGAGCGAGGGAAACTTTAAACACGTATTATTTTTAATTAAAAAAAAACTTGAATATATTTAATTAAAATAAAAAGTTTCAAAACATCTGCCATATCAGATTTTATATCATACGAACATTTGTTATGAAATATTTTTATTACATAAATTGAACGTGTCGGAATTTATTTTGACATATCCTTGAATTGTAAAGAATAAATATTAAAAAATACATAATCTGTGGAGAAACATATTTATTTGGTTGAGTTTAATACATTACATGTATAAAATATATAAATGTATAGTTATATTGTCACTTAAACGGTATTTATGCTGTTTATTCGATACGTTCAGAAAAAATATCTGGGACAATTGTGAAAAGATAAATTAAATGATTTGCAAAACTAAAAAAAAATTGCAAATTAACAGCTCGGGAAATTTACAGATGAGATTGTTTACGAATCAATTAAATCGCTTCTTAAACACACCTTTAAAATGTTCACACAGATAGCTACTTTGGCAATCAGTAACCACATATTTCGAAGAATAATTGATATTAGCAGGTTCATACATAGTGTCGTTTTTGTGAGGTATTTTACTTTGTAACGAGTCAAATAATTACATAGTGTGGAACATCTTTGTTGTTTAAGTGGTCGTTATAGTGACCTTTAAATTTTGACTTATGTCAAAGGTAGTAAAAATAGTAGCGAATATTATAATATCAATCATGACATTGCCAGTACATCAGTCCATAAATCTTTTCATGACACGGAAATATATTAATTCCATATTTCTTTGTATGACGCGTATTACTAAGAGTCACGGCAATTTATCTCTGCTCAATGAGTATAAACCTGGAAGGGTTGAATGAGCAGGAATGGCGGCGTGACCATGTAGTTGTGATTGAATTTAGCACCACAACACCGTAACATAAACGGAATGAAGAGTATTCAATGAAAATATTGCTAGAAGGTTGAATAATATTCTTCAATTCATATATTATTATTAACAGAAAGTAATACTATTTCTAAAATTAATAATACGTTTAATTACAATTTTCTTGCAATTTTTGGTGTCACATTAATGCTTTGATTTAAAATAATTAATTATAACTTCAAAGGTTGTTGAAGAAGTGGTAGGAGAATCTGAGTTTAGCATTGGGTGTGTACTATCTGCAATGCAAGATTTTTTTTTATTTTTTGAGCCTATATATTGTTTCAAGAAATCGAGTTTTTATTATGTTACACTTTGATACTTGAGGAGTATACAAAATAATATTAAGAAAAACTAATTAAGTATGTCCTTAATATTATCAACGTCTCGTATATATATATATATATATATATATACAGCCTGATGATTACATATTTTTTATTATGGTTTCTTAAAAAATATGTATGTGTAATTTATTATTAAAATTATATTAATTTCTCTCATCATTTTCATTAAGTTAGATTAAATCTTTATTCTACAAATATTAGCTATATTATTGGCATCTTGCGTAAGTTGCTAAAAACGAGTTTAGCAAGGACTTCAACCAAACTTGTATTCCTCCTGTTTTATAAATTCGCAATCATAACAAAAGGTGAAAAAATATTCTAATTTATTCATAAAATCAATATTATCTAAGATAAAACTAAAATATCAAGATAACGTTGACATTGAATGTAAAACAACTGTTTTTAAATATTGCAGATAACATCTAAAACAAATATGTTATATCTGTTAGTTATCTAATTATACAATCCGTTGTTAAAAAATCTAAAAATATTGCACAACAACGTCGAGTGATAATGACCTTCACTGTTACTATGCCAAGCTTTTTTTTATTTGTAGCATTACTACCAATTTATGTCAATTGCTATTTTAGTCTGCCAGTGACAACGCAGTATGTGAATTACTACAACATTTTTTACCTTTTTTACAAAATGATTCTCAATTGAGCATTGTTTGTTTATACAATATTATTTTTTCCTTACTTAACACAACTTATTGATTCTAATTTTAAAGTATAACTAAAGTAAATTTGCAAATTTGCCAAATTGCACAAATTTACACAAATAATTCACATATGTTTTTGTTACACCGGAAATGTATCTAAAAATATTTAAAGTAGTCAATAATTGTGTAAAATAGTTATTTTACTATATTTGTAATGTATTCAATAACTTATAAAAAACTATATATTTAGTAATAAAATATATGTTTAACCTATTATATGAGACGATGAGAATATTAGGGGCGAACATTTCTTAATTTCATTATCATAAAATAAGCCTAAAAAAATAACATATTAAATATCAATTTCAGAATTCATCTCTACAAAATAATCTTACATCTAAAAATATTAAAATTTTAAGATTTTGCAGGAGAATACTCAAGACGTAGTCTCCCAAACTCCCACCACCCAATAATCTGTCTTTGGCGATCTTAGTTAGCGAAAAGAAATATGTGCAAAAACTGGTGGTGCACACGAGTATTTGTATTTGTAGCATTTGTGCAAAAATTATGTCTTTCCGTAGTACCGCATCTTCTAAGTCGACAAGATCAGAATGTCATAGAAGAGAAAGCAATTGCTTTCTCTTTTATGGGATGTCTCGGTCGATTTAGCGTAGCTCCGCCTGATGAAAGCTTAGCTGAAATTTCGTTCATTTCAAGTTGTAGTTCTGGATAAAATAGCGAAAGGAAATAATTAGTGCAATGGTGTTTTGGCTTAAATATCCTTAAAAATCGATACAAAAATCGGTTTTCTGACCAATTTAGATAATTCTGGGCGGAACCTGAATATTTTTTATTGTCCAATACAGAACTATTACAGTTTAACTGCGTTTAGGTAGATTCAAAATCGGTAAAATTTCCAACGTTATCATTTTATGAAATGTGTAATCTGGGGATGCTGCAATATGCACCGATCTTTGTTGTTATTTAAGTAATGTCCATGATTTTTTTGCAGATGCTTTGAAACTGTTATTATATATAGTTTAATTAAGGATCGCATAGATATATCAAAAAACACAAATCAATTATTTTCATGAGAACCTTTTAGCAAGTCTTTTGTAACTTATTTCGTTGTAATTATTATATATGGTACTGACATAAATTCTACTTGTATTAAATGCTTCATGTCCTAATTTAAGAGACAAGTATTATATTTTATAAAACAAATTTACTTAGTAGATGCGTAGCGCTATAATTTCGATTTCGTGCATAGAAAGCTACTTATTAAAAAATCATAAAAAATAATTAAAAGTCCAAAAATTTCATATAAATTGTTCGTCAAATTAATTACTTCTTCATCTGATATATAGTCTGATTCTAAATTAGCTATAGTTACGGCAATACTAACAATTATTTTGACATTGCATTACAAAAAAAAAATCGTCCTTGCCTCCCGCTTTTAACCAAGAAGCGTCGCGAAATAAAGATCCTATTCTCCCGAAAACAAAATGCTATAGTAAAGTTATTTTTATGCAAAACTAATTTAACATATTTTAATTAGATATAATATATATAATTTAGCTTATCTACGTAAATTTCAATCGAAAATGCAATTGTCAAGCGATATGACGCTAAAATTTTTTTTTAATTATGTCCTTGAAATTAATTTTTCACATTTTCATGTGAAAAATTAATTTCAAGGACAAGCGATATGACTCTAAAATTTCTTATCAGCGCAATTAATGCAATTTCAATTTTTATTTCATTTTTGTTGCTGCCTGACACAGTTAAAATAGCGTATGAACGCGTTTTTTAATTAAACTAATCGTTACGCAGAAACAGATAAAATTCAGCAAAAACCTGTTCATCGTGGAATATTTTATACAAATATTTTAATGGAATGCAGTATCTCCCAAATCATGTATGGTTTGCCAGTGATAGCCCAGAAAGTGATTGTGATCTTTCCTATTTATCTAATAATATATTATCCAGAACACCGCCTAAAAATTCGCTTTATAATACACAAGATTTCAATATTGAGTTCGTCACTAGTGTAAGTCACGCCTAGTGTTTCATCTCGAGAGCATTTTTTATTATATAAATTGAATTCGTACAAATATTTTTGAAATGTTTACAGCCACTGCTCTTTTTATAATACTGCATAAGTTAAGGCGGGTTTATACCTAATATGCATACTTCTTGGAAGGTTTTAATAGGCGTATGGGAATAACAAAAGATTGTTTACAAATTTTACCACTCAAACTCGCATTATTTTTACATATGTAATAAAAGAGAAACACTCAGATGAGAAACCTTTCTAAAGGAGTTCATGGCAAATGTTTGAAAATATGCTTACTTTCTCGGAAGATCGAAAGTATTTTAATGAGTAGCTTTTTTTCGATTTTCTATTACTCTAACCGGCCGGCAGATTTATCTTTGCTTTGGTGATCTAAGAAATTACGTAAAATATAAAACGATTTAGGGCTATTTTTCTTTTTTGATAATCTAAAAATGTTTTTTTTTGTATTGTTTTTGTAATGTAGCAACAGCTGTTATTGATAATAGTCTCACGATTATTATTGACAGCTGAAAGCAATATCACGAACGATATATTGTGTATCTCTATCTAACTATCAAATCATTTTATTAATTTGTACGGTCGTATAATATAATATATATGTATATACAGAAAAGAAAAGATGAACTTTCTCAACTAAATTTAATATAAAAACATTATAATATTGTATGTTTTAGATCGACCAATAAATAAAATCACACATAATGAGATCTTAAAACATTTTTAAAATTTTATTTGCATTGTTGATAAGTGGTTAAAACTGCAAGATAAAATAATACACAAATTTGGTCAGCGATAATTGTGTGTATTACATTACATGTATGTTAGTATATTGTGGATACGATAAGCTACAGGCTATTTAAAACATCACTGAAAATAATCATATACTTATTAAAACATTTCTTAATTGCTGTGTTGCATTATAATAAGAAACTAATTACTGAAATATATTAAACTATAAACCTTTTTAGATAATATATAATATAAAGAACTGTAGAAAAATGCGTAAATGTCAGTCAATATAATCTCTAAATTCTCACAAACATACAGATTTAGACTTGACTTGGCTTCTTTATATTTTTGTATGTTTAGAGGAGTAAACGGAAGTATGAACAATAAAATAATAATTAGTAAAAACTGAACAGTTGCTTTGTATGCATACTATTGTACATCTTGTGCGCAAACGCATTCAATATAATGTCACCAACGCCTCTCAATCTGTTATAAAAAAATGTAACAAAGCAAAAAATTAAATGGAAACTGGTTTAGGTTTGAGGAACTTTATATCCGTCTGCTTTCACAATTGTGGTAACCAGTTTGCGTACGTGACTTTGTGTATGGATGTATATTTAACATTTAAATAATATAAGTTCAATTAATCAATTAAAATTATGTCAACCATATTTAACCAAACCGGTTATTTATTTGATAATTTCTAGGGTCAACGAATCATGGGGTTAACATATTACTTAGTTAATTATAAACATCAGATTAAGAGCATCTCATTGTTAACCGTGGTCGCGTACGGCAAGTCACATGGCACTTTCATCCAGTATCTCTCAACATACACAGTGAAATTTAATCATTTAAATTCACAATACACTAAATGTTTTTTTTGCATTCTAAAATCAAATAAATCTAATATTTTATTATGTTATTGTACGCAAAAAAAAATTTTGCTAAAAAATTAGCATTTCTTTTTACAAATGAAAGCTCACACTATTTTTTAATGTCAAAAAAAACCCATTTATAAAATAGTACAATAGCTCGAACGGTTGTTATGCTTGTACTACACTCTCTCGAAGTTGTCCGAACCAAAGTTACAGCTGAAGTCGGCCGAGATCGCCGACTTCGAGTAGCGCCCACACTCTCGGGGATTTTATACACGCGCGCGCTTCCCGGCATGGATGACGTACAGGCGGCAGCTGTCACTGCTCTATGCGCTCTTGCGTATGTGCGTGTTTTGAACACAAAAAATCAAAACTAAATTATTCAGATTTTAGCAACGATGCTATTTTCCGATTATAGCTCTTCTAAGTGGCAGAAAGGGAATCTTTCTTTTTCTTTAATTTCTCCACCCGAATTTTATTTGTTAATTGGATTTGCACCTAGGCATCGTTTACCGTTTTTGTCTTTGTGCCCTCTATTATTTGACTCCGACTGAAGTAGTTCTAAAAAACAGATCGTTTGCTCCTGTGATCACATTGTACCGCCCATCATAATAATGAATGAAATAAAAATGAAATAGAACCGAGTTACTCGTTCTATCTCAGTATGTGAACCCCCATGCCATTATCTCTCTCACTCTCGTCACTTAACACACGAGAGAGCGAAAGGGAAAGTATCTCACCGCTCGCGCTTGAAAGAGTAGCTCCGACTTCGGTCCTCTGAACAAATGCCGACAAGGTTCAGAAGCGCTCGAAGCTGGCCAAGTCGACTGAATTACTCCCACTTCACTACCCGTTCTTGGTAAACCTCGGACAACTACCTAGAGAGCAGACAGAACCGAAATCGACCGAAGTAACCCACTATATTCTCCATCCTTGGTCAACCTTAGCCAACTTTGAGAGTGTAGTTCAGGCATTACAGTATCCACTATTTTGTCCACTATTACGTCCCTTTTTCTTATCTGAAAGCGGCTTTTTTATGATTTTTGGGTCGGTATTTTTTATGCAATTTGTTTTTTTCTTGTCGTTTATTATCTTATGGCTAATTAATTTACTCGTTAAATTTTAACGCATTTTTTTTATATTTATCCATTTCGGTAAAGTACATATTTCTTTATGATAATTCATCAATACTAGCTCCACTTATAATTTATAAATTATGTTGTGAATTTCTTCTAAAGATACTGATTTAAATTCACTAAATTTTTAATTTAATGTTTCATTATTCCTAATCTGAGGTATTGAATTCACAATCTCTTTTATACTCTCAATGTAGTATGAATTCATTTTTTCTGATATTACATCAGAATCTTTATATATATTTGCCACAGTCTCCATATACATTATGTCATTTCTATGAGTACAGTTATTTAAGTTTTTTATTGTTCTCCAAATTTTATTTGAGTAATTTTTTATTTCATCTATCGACTTTTCATACTATTTTTTTAGCTATTATATAATCTTAGATTTAAAAAATCTGAAGATACACATTGTGTGTTTTTCTTTAATCACGAAACAATATTTTTTATTAATTTAATTTATTTTTTATGTATAACCAAATTATATATGAAAAATATACTTATCAAAGTACTACAAATTATAAAATAAAAGTACTTAATTAAAATGCAAATAAAATTCACTTGATTTTTCATTTGCACTCTACCTGGCTTACCTAACGATTACCTAACTTCACTAAACTCAAAACAAATCAATATCCAACGTGAGTACATAGATAAAAGAAATAAGGTCACGCATGTCTCCCACCGTTTGAGAGCCGCCGGTTATGTTTATTTGCGTCCGTGAATGAGTGTAATGGCCCCAGTCCGCTGGGAGCCGTCTAGGTCGCTAGTGCACTCTCCTCCACAGGGACCAGCTCCAGAAGGGCAGGGTCGCATCGCCATGCACAGGAAAATAAAGCTGTGCAGCGCGCCTCTTAAGAACGCACGACGCCTGGCTGCGTCCTTGGGGAAGAATTTCTACCACAGTGACAATGGGATATATGGACACAGGCCAAAACAGGCCGAGGACTTTAATGGTAAGGCATCAAATGTGTCTGGATTTGTGGGGTCAATGCAACGTTTGTCAAACTTTATTATATTTTATTTTTATTTATTACACTATACTTTTTTGCCATTAAACAAACGACTTTGTTGAGTCTAGATTGCATAGAATTAAGAGTGCAGTACAAATATGTTTTTGAGGCGAGCAATTTAAACTTATAATTTATATATCCTATTGAAACTAAGGTTTCAGTTTAGTTTATGATAGAGAACATCAAGTAATAAAATCGAATAGTAAAGAGAATAGATTTTTGTAATGATCACAACATATTAGGAAAGAATTTTATAAGTCATGTTGCTCTTTTTGCTTATATCGAGTAGTTTCTATTCATTGTCTGGAATATAAAATATGTGTTCCTATGTATTTTAGTTAAGAATATATTTATGATGGACAGTATTTGCACATATTGTATTGAGGAGAAATGCGGAAGAATGTGCGAAGTTGTCACTATTGATTTTACAATAGATGTGTGTTTTAAACACGTGCCGGAGAGATAAAAATGAGCTTAGTTCTTATCTCTTATTACTACATTGTTTGTAACATAACTATATTAATCCGTGTGTTGCTCTTTTTGCTTCTTTCTAGTTGTTTCTAATCACTGTCTAGAATAAAAAATGTGTGTTCATTAATGAATTTTGAAAAGAAGACAATTTAAATGAGCAATATATAAAATAATTGTTCCATAAAACAAGTTGTTTGTGCATTAATGTTAAACATGGGTCAGAATAATGAACACTTCATGAATAACTCTTTGAGGCGAATCCTTTTCCGAAGATTTACCTTACCTAAATGCAAAAACAATTCGTTTTATGGAACAAAGTATTTATTTAAATGCACATATCTACGCCAAAGAAGTAGTTTATAAATGATAAAAGTAGCCCATAGTAACATATACCATATTTGCGTTAATACAGTCAGTTCGAGAGCTATCCATTTCACCATTATTCATAATTGAGAAAGAGATGGCAAGTTTGTTTCTAGGCAAGTTTTCTTCTAGGCGTGTGTCTTGAATCTTATAATAGACTAAAATAGTTTGTATTTTTTGGACATACCTTTGTTGTTAAAATTTTCTATATGTATAATTTTGCAACAATATAACTTTTATTTAAATCATAACTTTCCATTCTTTTTAATTGCTTGATGCCAGTTCTCTATAACTTTAAATAGTAATAAAAAATATCCAAAATTAAATTTTATTCTTTAATACATCTTCACATTTATTATGATAATGTTATAAATATAATATTAAATGTTGACGCTTTAACTTCAATGTTATTCTAATCTCTCGTTAAGCAACACACATAAAAATTTAATGCACACAAATTTTGCGCATTTATGTGTTATTTTACATAATAATCTGATATCTTATCTTTGTAACAAAAAACGTTAAGCGTTATTTTTTTATAAAAATAAAAGTTTCAGAACCAGAAATTGATGATTTTTCTATTATCAAAAAATAAATATTGGATAAGCATATATTTATTTTATAATAAAATATAAAAATATAGTTAAATAATTGATACAATATTTTTAATGTTTAATTTAACAAAAACTACTATTTTTTTATGAAAAGAATTTAAAATTTTTAGCAACGGTATGTTACATTGCATTCAATGATATTGTATACGTAACTTTTATCTTCACAGTTTTAAAATACTCAGCGTGCGTGCCCAAGCGTGTACAAATAATACAGTAATTATGTAGATTTTTTTTATAATTTTATGGCTAATTTATATCTTGTTCAATTAATTAATCAAATATTTAAACTTAACCTAATCTAAACTTATATATTTTGTATAATTTATACATCAAGATTGAAAAACATAAGGTTACACAAAAAAATAACAATGAACAAATATTTACATAAACACAGTTCAAAATTCACAGTCCAACTAGCATCTTCACAAACATCTTTCATTTTTAATTTTCTATTGATAAAATTATATACTTAACTTCTTCTAAGTAAAAATCAATGTATAGTATATAAAATTACTAGCATTAACCTATTCTATATGTAAAATAAAATTGATTCATAATAGATGATTAAATTTTAAAAGTAATAATCTAATCCTATATATTAAAATAGTATTGTAATAGTGAGGTGGTTACTTAAAAGTACTTCATAATACCGGATCTTTTCCACCATGCATGAAAAAGCATCCACATACACACATTAATAAACTATTATTTCATTGCTAGCTAACTTCAATGTCTCATATTACTTTTTTTCTAGTAACTGAAGAAATCTTATCGTCAAGGCAAAAGCATTGTAACTTATTCCGATTTGTAACTGCCTACCGAGAATTAGCACATAAAACATCCAAAGTCAACCCTGTGGATCTTCGTAAAAACTATGGGTAAGATATATTAAGTTCTTTATATTAGAAGTATCTGATTTCAATACAATCCATAATTAAACCATTTCTTCCAGACCTCTACCAGAACTCCACCCGTCTAGATTTGGCTTATCAAACTCGGATGTTTATAACTTGAAAGGCATATTGAATGGGCCCCACTCCAGTGGCAATTTAGACGAGGTCATCTCAATTTTAAACAACATTTACTGTGGACCTCTATCGGCGGAGTTCAACTATCTTGACGTTAGTATACACTTTATTTAAACAGATCAAAATTGTATCGAAATGTATTATTAAATACATCGATGCATTCAGCATGAGACACCTAAAAATAGATAGTTCTATTAATCTAATTTTTAATACAAAAATTTAGAGTGAACAAGAGCGGGAATGGTTTGCTGAACGGTTCGAGAATGCGCACCATGAAAATATATCAAACGAAGAACGAATCAAGATTGGAACTGAATTACTTAAGGCACAAGCTTGGGACAACTTCTTAGCAGTCAAGTTCCCTAGTGTGAAACGCTATGGAGGCGAAGGTGCTGAAGGAATGATGGCATTCTTCGTTGATCTCTTCAAATTGACTAATAAAGGTAATGCTTGCACTATTATACACATCTGTCTTTGTATTACAGAAAACCATTTTTAATTGTTATTGTATATAATTTCAGAAAGATTGGACTCAATAGTATTGGGAATGCCACATCGTGGTAAACTTAACTTATTGACCAGTCTTTTGCAATGTCCACCGGCTAAGATATTCATGAAGTATCGAGGAATGCCTGAGTTTCCAGCGAACACCAAAGCCATGTGTGATATTCCAAATCATTATAGTAAGTTTTATAATAATACTAGCTATTGTTTTTTGTTAAATTATTAACTATCCTCTTTCTTTGAGAAAACTCTTTGTATTTTATTAATTCTCATGATATCGTCCTTAAATATGTGAATCACATGTGACTGACCGTGTTTACTGTTAATGATTCCAAAATTCTCAGCAACACAATTATGCTACCAATTTTAATTAAGGGTTAATTTGTGCTGTGCTTTGAGAGAATTTAACTTTTTGCTTTCTTAGCCATTTGGGATTACTATATAAATATATTTCATAATTATAAATACCAGCACTATAAACCAATGGTATAAGTCGATGACTAATACCTGAATTACCCATATTCGTATCACATATAGACCCTATTATTTTTCCATATATATATTGTGTCTAGAAGATCGGAAATAGTGATTATTACATAATTATTGTTCTGATTTATCACCACAGATTAGGTTTTCCTAGATTTTTTTAATCTTACAGATAAATATCGTGATAAATAATTCAAATAAAATCGAACTAGGTCGTACATAGTGACATATATTAATTGATAGATGTAATAATAGCTTATAGTTAATAAAATATATGTCACTGATTTACAGACTTTGATTTCAGTCAATGACTTACTACTTAGTTACGGGTGTTGACCGTGTTTACCCCATTATAACACATTGGGCTAGTGCTTGTTATATTGCAATGAAAGATTTACAGCAAATTAATAAATATATATGTATTTGGAAGAAAAATGATTGACTATTAAAGCAAATACCTTACTTCAATGATCCAGCAATTCTCAATAAAATAGCATAAGCTAATATATCAGTTTTCAGCAATCAAAGGGTAAAGAACTTAATTAGGTAAATGATATACTTTCAAAAAACGTTTGATATACTTTCAAAAATAAATGATATACTTTCAAAAAACGTTTCATTTATCTAGAAAATCACAGCATAACGTTTTAAAAACTTTATATCACTGTTATAAATTGATGGGTCTCGATGAAACTCACTGATGCCAGCAATTTTCTGTTATTATTTTACGTTCTTAAAAAATTCCATTTTATTGTATATATAACTAAGTTAAAAATTATGTGATATTTTATAGGAGAATAATTAAACGTATTTGTGTTCAATAGGTGTTTCTATTGTTGTCGATGATGAAGGACACAGCTTTCGTTTATCAATGCTCAATAATCCATCACATCTTGAGGTTAGTATATATTTCATACAACTCGGTACATAACAGTCTCTGGCTTTGGACGTTCACGGCTCAGCCAATTAATATATCTATGAACTCAATAGTTAAAATGCTAATATAACTATGTCACTATAATAAGTATAAAATGTATTCGTTGCAAAATAAATGTTTATATCACTGGTTGAAATAATAGATTATGTCACTTATTTCCTATTTAACTAATTTTTAAATGCTTCTGATTTTGCTCTAATTGGAAACAATTTATATTCATCATTATTAACCATTGAAATTATAGGAAAGTCTCCAATTCCTAAATATGTATCAATGTTTTACAGATAGTCAATCCAATATCAATGGGAAAAACTCGCTCGAAACAACAACAAATCAAAGAGGGAGACTATTCTGAAGATCCAAATTCAAAGCTTGGCGATAAGATTCTCAACATTCAAGTAATATTTATTTTTTATCAGTCAATATTAACAATTGTGGTTATCTTATGAAATATTTGTTATCTTACAGTTGCACGGTGACGCTGCATTTACGGGTCAAGGAGTCAATCAAGAATGTTTGATGTTAGCACAAACGCCTAACTTTGATATCGGTGGCACTATTCATATGATTGTCAATAATCAGGTACTATTACATATTAAATAACAGTTATTTATTAATAAATAAATAATTTATTAACTATATTTTTAGATTGGCTTTACCACTCCCGGAGAAAGAGGGAGATCTAGTCGATATTGCTCAGATTTAGCTAAAAGCATTAATGCACCGGTTATCCATGTGAATGGAGATTATCCAGAAGTATGCATATTATATTGTATATTTATATAATATTTTATTTATTTATATATTATTGCTTGCTCAGGAAGTTGTAAGAGCAACTAGAGTTGCATTTGAATATCAGAGGAAGTTCAGAAAAGATGTTTTTATAGATTTCAACTGCTTTAGAAGATGGGGTCATAACGAAATGGACGATCCAACTTTTACAAATCCGTTGCTTTATAACATAATCAATAATCGCAAGTGAGTAATGTTTTTATATACTATATAAGAAGCTTATTTGTAAGGGTTTGGTGAAATGATAGATGACCATTTTTTGATCGGTGGCAGAAAATAATATTTTGAGATTAAAATGAAAATGAGTTTTGCTCTTACAGTGATTCCAGGTTTTGTATTATCCTTTTTTTATTATCATTACAATCATCATGATAATAAAATAGCACTAGGGCTTGGTGTGGGCCATGGTTTCATCCAAGATTATTTTTCACCTTGCTCTATCTTGAACCACATAGCGCATTTGTATTCCGTCTTGCCAATTCAATCCCTGTCTACCGTTGCTCGTCTTATCCTAAGGTTTATAGAATGTCAATCGCGGCTTCCATATCGTCCATGCAGAAAATATGTTCGACCCACCTGAGACGTTGTATTTTAATATACTTGATGATGTCAGACTCATGGTGCCAAATTTTAAGCCTTTTAAAGAATCCTTAATTAAGACGTGTTTAGTTCTTCTGGATATACTGGTACTTTTGAAGTGTCTCTACAAACCAAAGAAATACCTGTTGGCTGAAATCGCTTTCATACCAATCTTGGCACTGACATCAGAAATCACATAAATAAATTAAAATAAAATACAGCAGATAATAATTGACCTTACAATATGTTTACGTCGTTGAATGTGTGCATCTCAAGGTTTTATGTAATTCAAATATTGCTTATTTTTTACAGATCTGTACCTGATTTATACGCTGAAAAGTTAGTTAACGATGGTGTTTGGACTAATCAAGATATCACCAAAGTTGTCGATACTCACATGGCTTGGCTTGGTACTGAATTGAAGAACTTAGATAAATTTGAACCAGATGTATGTATTATTTTGTCACATATGTAAGTTTTATATGTTTATGTAACATGTGCATTATGTTTTAGCAATCATATTTTCAAGGACATTGGTCAAAGATAACGCAAGCTCCGAGCGCAGTCGAAGTTTGGGATACTGGTGTAGAAGAAAATCAATTGAAATTAATCGGTACCAAATCAGTAAACTATCCATCAGATTTTGTAAGTAAATAATAATATTACATGACTTTAGATAACATAATTTACGATGACACATTGAGTGTTTCGATAAGAAAAAAGATTTGAGATTAAAATTATAAAGAATCTCATCAGATTTTCACTCTTACATTATCATAATTAATTTAGTATATAATAAATTGATTAACAGCCAGATCACACAGCTGCTTATAATTAAATTTTTTATAGAACTAAACTAAGAAGTGGAAGCGAAATGTCCAGAATTTTCTCGTCAAAGTTATTTTTTAACCAAAGTCAAATCCGTAGTAGATATTAACCAAACAATCAACAGCCAAGACTAATTTTATACTTTTACTCATTAAAAAAATAAATATTTTCTTTGCATCTGACTTCAGCAGATACAATACATGATTCAATTATTTATTTACAGAAAATTCATCCTCATATTCTGAAAAATCACATAAATTCAAGATTATCAAAGATTAACAACAGTGCAAATTTAGACTGGGCGACTGCCGAAGCTTTAGCATTCGGTGAGGATATGTTTGTTCTTTTTCTTAAATGAACCAGTTTATTGCCTGATTATTTTGCTTGAGGTTTTATTATCGTTATTATAAAAATTGACTTGCGTTAAGAATTGCAGGATCACTGTTGCTGAAAGGTCACAATGTTAGATTAAGCGGTGAAGATGTAGGCAGAGGAACGTTCTCAAACCGGCATGTGATGCTAGTAGATCAAGAGACAAATGATATGTTCGTTCCACTGAATGAAATTGTACCTGATCAAAAAGGATTCTTAGAAGTATATTGTTTTTATTATTATAACATAATAATATGGATGCAGAATAAAACATGATGAATTTTAGGTAGCAAACAGTATTTTATCTGAGGAAGCAGTTTTAGGTTATGAATACGGAATGGCAATCGATCATCCTAACAACTTATACATTTGGGAGTCGCAGTTTGGAGACTTCTTCAATGGAGCTCAAATTGTAATCGACACTTACATAACATCCGGTGAAAGTATGTATATATATTACACATTTTTTTGACCTAGACAAATTAAATTTTAAGGACCCTACTTTAAATCATTTTAAAATCTGCTTAATTGCACTCCAGGATCATGTGTGAAAAAATAGTACAAATGTCCTTTAACTACAATAATACAATAATAATTTTAGTTTTATTCAACGATGTTTCAACATCTTAATAAAACTCATGTTTATTTGTTTATAGCCAAATGGATGAAGAGTAACGGTTTAGTCATTCTCTTACCACACGGATACGATGGAGCTGGTGCTGAACATTCATCGAGCAGAATGGAAAGATTTTTACAACAAACTGATAGTAAAGAGCACATACCTGATGGAGATGATGTAAACATGCAAATAGCTAATCCAACAATGCCTTCACAATACTTTCATCTTTTAAGAAGACAAGTATGTTTCTTTATTTACATTAACTATATATTAATTATTTCATATATATGAATTTATGACATTAACTTCATAGATCGTAAGAAACTACAGAAAACCTCTAGTTATAATCTCGCCTAAAACTTTGTTAAGACTCTCTGATGCCACATCTACAATGAAAGATTTAGCGCCCGGAACGCATTTCTTACCTGTGATTGGTAAAACATAATCTTAATTACTGTAAAATATTTTTTAAATCATATTAAATTAATACATAATATTCTGAATAGGTGATCATAAAGCTGAAGCTTCCAAAGTCAAGAAAGTAATCTTTGTTAGCGGAAAGCATTACTATGCTCTTGATAAAGAAAGAATCGAAAGCCAAATAAAGGACGTAGCCATAATAAGATTGGAATCTTTATGTCCTTTTCCTTTAGTTGATATTCAAAAAGAACTGGATAAATATAAATATGCTAAAAGTTTGTAAAATTAAATTTTAACTGTTTTATCATATTGAATAATTGTGATTTATATGTATATATATTTTTAGCATTCATATGGAGTCAAGAAGAGCATCGGAACATGGGAGCATGGACTTTTGTAAAGCCTAGATTTGAAAATCTCACTGGAAGAAGGGTAACATTATATTCGACTAAAATTATGTTTACTAGTATAGTGGAGTGGAATAAAAGTTCATTGCAAATAGTTAAATAATTTGTAAGTCTCTAAGATGTTGTTGCGGAGTATCAGAGATTAATTGAAACCATGATATTTTTGGCTTTCGACTTTTTTGCAAACTGTATTACATCGATACAAACTTTTATGATTCCTAAGACGTTTCAATAAACGTTTTTAGTACGTGTCATAAAATTTTATTAATTTTCTATTGAAAGAATGTAGTTTGAAGACGGAATCAAAAACTTATTTTGTACCACTCTACTGTATTGTTTATTTTATAATTTATTAATATAAATATATTTAATTTTATGACGATTTCTTTAATTTTAGTTAATATATTGTGGACGTGAAGTAGCAGCATGTCCAGCCGTCGGTGCCGGAATACTGCACCGACAAGAAGCTACACAAGTCATAGAAGCTCCATTCAAAGTCAAATAACAATATATAATATTGTTAAATTATTTTATTTTTATATTAATGCAGATATCTTATTTTTTCTAATAAATGATGATATTTATATATTGACATATTTTATTAAATCTATTTATAAACTAACTCTTAACTGGGAAATGACATAGTCATTTGTTAAATACAGATGTTTTGGTTGTTCTAATAGTGAGACTGACATGAAATTTAATACAAAAGAAGCTTTTACCTTTAACGACTGTTCTTGTGACTTATTTACTGTCACGGAAAATATTTACAAATCAGAAAGACTTTATGAATCGTCAATTTTAAATATTTCGAGCTCGTAGATACAAAAAAATTGTTTCCTTTATATTCGAAGCCAGACAACTAAAGCTTATTTTGCAAGAATTGTTGAACTGTTACCAGATTGCTTCTAAAACAGAAAAAAATACATAGTTACTGAGCAATGATCCATGAACAGTTGGGTGTGTTCATTAAATGGTAGGTTACAGTGAAATGATTTCCAATTATATTCCAATCTATTCATTTATATTTATCACATGAATTTGTTACATATTAGTACATCAATAAAATCCTTATTTCTTCTTTCCCTTCTTCTTCTTTTTCTGTGCGTCAGGCCACGGGAAGCCTCTGATCTTTAAAACATCTTGAACATTATGACACACATAATAAGCATTTTCCATGGCTGCTTCGGTGAAAATATCAACATTACATCTGTTCTTGGACTTTCCTCCCCTCTTGGTCTTGCCCGTTGTCTTCTTGGCCTTCTTTTTCTCACCGCCAGCTGCAGCTGCTGCTCCAGCTGGTGCTGCAGGGGCTGCATTTGGAATGGAGTTCTTCTTTTTCTTCTTACCGTTCATCATCCAGCGACCTAATCAAACAAATTAGTGTCAAATAAGCATTCTACAATTTAATTTCAGTATCACTGATTTATAATGTGTTTTTAAAGAATATATCTAGTACTATATACTGTTAAGAGAAACAACTATACAAATTACTTTATTTTATTTATATACAATATTATACTACATGGATAAAAATATTAATTTAGATATTATTAAATGAGCTTTCTTGTCTTTTTTATTAGAATTGTACTATCGTGCTTACATCTTACGGGCTTAAATTTATAATGTTGACTGTATCGTTTCCTAGACAAAACTGATCTTGAAACAGTTCCGTTGCTATGTAACGATGAAATATTGATTCAACATTTTTGTACCTATCACAGATTTCTCTAAGTATTGATTCATTATTAAATTCGTTATATATTTAGTATGAGTCAATCGATTAATAGTAAGTACATAACATATATTTTTTGATTTTTTTTTTTGTACCAAAAATGTTTCATAATTTTTTTAATAAAAAAGATTTTCTACAATTTTTTGTTATGTATGTATATTTTATATTTCAGTCATTATCGATTGCCAGCATATATTGTTTTTTATACTTAATTATTTAACTATTTTCATTATTAGCCAATGAATTTAAAAAAAAAATTTTGCACAGAAAAATCATTTTAAATTTTATTTTTTTGATAGATAGTTAGAAACAGTATATATTTAACTAATTCAAAGTTTTTGGACCATAAATTTAAAAAATTAAACATCTATTGAAATATTTTATTTATAATAAATTTTGTTATTTTTATTAGGAATTACTTGGAATACCCAGGAGTAAGAAATCAGAATTCTGAAATGAAAAATACAATACCAAAATATGTAAGTGTATATATCCGATCTATTAATATTTCGCAACCAATATATGAACGTACCTACTACTAGGTAGTATTAAAGAATTATTATTGAAAATTAATATATTAATCAATCATGATGTACTTGCATTACTATATATGACCATCGCGTCAATGTAGTGACAACGCCTCATATGGTCAGATTGCATCTAGCGATATAAATAAATTACATATGAATAATTTCGTACAAGACAGCGAAAGTTGCGCAATGTGTACGATATTTCTAGCGCCGGCCCTGCGCTCTAGATTTCTGAATATCGGATCATCACATATGATCAAAAAATCGATTATGCGATTGAAAATGAATCAGATATAACAGGAAGAAACGCAATCTTTGGAATCTATCGCCACGCAGCATATATACTACGCCCACGATTGGTCTAATTTGGTAACTGTAAATAGTTTTGGAGTATTAATTTTTTGATGCCAACTTATATTTGTATGGAAAAAATGTCATCAAAAATACTACAAAGTAGTTTATTATCATAATATTTTTATTAAAATATCACTTAAAAAAAATGAAACAGTATTATCTTTAGAAGTAATCTCTCCAATAACTTATGTTAGAGATATACATAAAACATTTTTCCATTACTCCATCTACATAAAAAAAATGGAAATCTACCACTTACTCTCATTTCAATGTTCCTCACAAGTAAGCCATATAATCACTATAAGTATTTGAAAACCCAAAATTATAAACAATGGCTTGAATTTATTACATAATTTTTCTTGAATACTACCTTTTAAATTCGTCTATCCACATATATTTGTATAATAGTTATTATAATGCAGCATTTTAAATACATAGAAAAAAGCAAAAACTTCATCAAAATCATCGCAAGTCTACCATAAAAAATCTATTCTAATTAATTTTTAAAAATATAGAAGGTTCTATAAAGAAGGCAACTGGAAACCAGTATAATACATTAAGTTAATGTTTCATAACCTTACATTTTTAAATATAATATTCAACTTTTCATTATTTGGAACCGCTCCAAAGTTCATAGACCTTAGTTTTTTTTAAATATAATTTATTTTCTATATCTTCGAATCTATTTAAAACTACAATTATTGGTTTAAATTATAGATATCTAATAATAATATTTTCTGAACGACGACGACGACGACACTGCACGCTCTAGGTGGTTAGTAAATTTGTTTAGTAATTTATTTCAATAGAGAAAAGTGATTTATATTTTACTTTTCTCAGACGAGAGACACAATATAATTGTTTAATTTGTTGCAAATATTATTAAAAATTAATAATACAATTGCACAATTGATTCATAAAAAAAAAACATTTTCTTGTTTCTTTAGCCATGAGTCAACAAAGGACGGCTCTCGAGCCGTATACGGCTCATCAGAAATATTGCACGTAAAAATAAGACTACTTTATTCTAAATATATGTAAACATATACATATAATTTATTTTTTATGAAATACTTACAAGATATTTTATAAATTTAAGTTGTAGTTTGTAAATAAAATATTTATTTATTTATTAAAATTATAACCATCGTGACCTGACAGGCAAACCCAATGCGTCACGATAGTCAAAAGTACAAATACGTCATAATACATACAAATATAAACAAGACAAAACAACAGACACAAATCACCTCAACAGGTGTGCATTGTCCCATACGAACTGAACCAAAACTCCATATGTGCAAGAGAAAATGTCAATATTTCTATGGACAGAATTGAGCAGATGAATAGCCTTGGCCAGAGAAGAGTTGGCAAGTGCTCCAGTTCTAGACTTTACAGGCAAGAATAGTGGACGCGACCGAGAACTATAACCACCTTCAGGAGCCCACATTTGAAGCTGCTCGAGCACTGAAGGATTGTCTACGATGCCCTTGAGCAATTTCCAGAAGTGTTTAATTACATAAACACTTCTGCGAGTCGACAAAGAAACGTATCCCAGGGCTCCCAAAATAAAAGCACTGGGAAACAAGAACGGATAATACCCGTATTCCTTCAAGTATAAATATCGAAGAAATTCACGTTGTACTTTTTCCAGCTTCAATTCATTACATTGATTCATTACGCCTGGGATCCAAATGATGGAGCTAGTTTCTAGTATGCTGCGGACTAGAGTATCATAAAGAGTGCGCAATACTAAAGTATTCCTGAAGTAACGCGCATTTCTCAAGATAAAACCGAGCATTTTTAAGGATTTGCTATGAGTCTCTGCAATGTGCTGGCTAAATTTCCAACGTTCTTCGAAAGTCACTTCTAAATCCTTAGTTGAAGAAAACCTTTCCAGAAAATATCCGCCTAGATGGTATGAATATTTTGCCGGCGTTAACGACCTTGAAAATGAAATTGTGTGACATTTCTTTACACTGAAAGGCAATTGGTTATAGCAAGCCCATTTCCATATAGAGTTGAGATCCTCCTGTAGGTCGGGGGAATCAGAAATCGAATGCATTTTCTTGTAAATTTTCAAGTCATCTGCATATAATAAAAAATCTGAATGCTCTATTGCTGTTTCTATGTCATTAATGAACAATAAAAACAACAATGGACCCAAATTGGATCCTTGAGGTACTCCAGTAGAGGTCTTATATCGTTCTGAAAAAGAGTTATTATACTTGACGAATTGATATCTATTGGTCAAGTAATTTGAGAATAGATTTATGAGATCTTCAGAAAACCCGAAATTAGATAACTTTTTTACAAGTAAAGCATGGTTAACTTTATCAAATGCTTTTTCAAAATCAGTGTATATGACGTCCACTTGTACACCAGAGTCCAATGATTTTGATACATAGTTAGACAAAACCATTAGATTAGTGACAGTGGATCGAGATTTACGGAAACCATGTTGTTGGTCGAGAAGCATACACCTGCAATGATTAAAAATGTATTTATGCAAAACAATTTCAAATAACTTTGCAGGTGATGAGATCAAAGCTATTGGCCTGTAATTGTCAATCTGAGATTTGGGACCCTTTTTATGAATCGGAGTGACTTTTGAACATTTCCACAATTCTGGAAAACAAGAGGATCTCAAAATTAAATTAAATAAAAATTTTAGAGGCTGTAAAATACCAGACTTGCATCCTTTCAGAATGTAGTCTGGAATAAAATCTGGTCCCGAGGTAAAAATGGACTTTAGTCTGCTAAATCCATATTCCATATCAACCAAACTAAAGGTTTTGATTGATAACAAAGATGACCATGAACGATGAGTCTCATCGTTCTATATAAATAAATATATAAATATTTCTGCCTAATTGATAAATAAATAAAATAGCAATTGTATTAAGAAAATGTGCTGCATCATCTAGTAAGTTTCTGACTATCGAAAGTTAATGTGTAGAACTTTAAATTTTGCGCTTATGATTTTTGTCTTTTTAATTATCAAAAATTTTTCTGTGAATAAAATTTGTGGGTGTGTTTATTAGGTAGATGTTATAAATACATATATTAGGTGGATTTCTTAAGAAATTTCAGAGGGACTCATGAATAATAGCTCATTGGTCAGTCTGATCCGCCATTATGTTTAAAAATAGCGACTTTTTAAAAATTATTTGGTAAAAAAATATACAAAACTAAATGGTGAAAAAAGGGTTTAAAAATATATTTTTATTAAGTGCCATAGTTTTAATGATATCGTCACGAAACTTATTTCAAGAATATATCTTGTAAATATTTAGGCTAAAATTGTTAAACTGCTTTTCAAAAAAATAAATCCTGCCTCTATCTATTAAAACTGCCCTACATCCGATGCGTGCCGCTTGTCGTCGTCGTCGTCGTTAATATAATATAGTAATTAAATCGATTTCAATACTTGAGCTTCTTGAGAATATTTATTCATATGTTCCTTGCGAGAATCTACTACCTATTTGAGGTAGATTTCAATGGAAGTAATACAAATTTCTAAGGGTTTGATCACAGCGTATTTTACTCATTGAAACTGCATCTCCATTCTCCACACATATCTCATATTCGACGTACATATGTAAACCGCCCATACACTTCATCCATCTATTTATACTGACGATATTCACCGCTCCTATGCGACTTATTGGGAAAAAGTCCGCTCCGTTCGAAGCTTGCAACGCCCCAAAGCAAATTTTCTCTAGAAGCCCCTCAAAAAATTCCAGAATTACGCGTGAGCAGCTTAGAACGAAACGCGTGCCCCGCATATAGCTCGTTCAGTCCGCGGAAAAGACTCAGTCGGCTTTCGAATCACCTGTGCTTCGGTCCTGTTCTCCTCGATTTTAGCTCCAAAATGGGCAAAGTTGCGGCCGTGGGCATTGATCTGGGGACTACGTACTCCTGTGTAGGAGTATGGCAGCACGGGAAGGTGGAGATCATAGCCAACGACCAAGGAAACAGGACAACTCCGAGCTATGTCGCCTTCACTGACACCGAAAGGCTGATTGGAGATGCTGCCAAGAACCAGGTGAAAACTTTCAGATGTTAGACGATGATGTATGCTAATACGGATCTTTATCAATTCTTTAAATACACTTTGAACGGTAGTAGAAAACTTTTAAAAAAGTTCATATTAAGAAGAATGTTTATAGTACGTGGTGAAGACTCGTAAGAGATGTAAATGGTTTCGAGTACATTAACGCGAGAGATGTAGTGGATTTATATTGGAATCGTAAACAGTTACTTAAATATACCAATGATTTAACTATGTACACACGGTTCCTGCAACTATAAACATTTATGGAAAATTTCATCATCGTGCTATATATGTATCATTTTCTATTGAATTAATACTTTCACAGTCCTTGATGTTTATATATAAACCTTTTATGTTGCCTGATAAATATATAATATAAAAGTCGTCACTATTAAAACCAAAAATTCTCCATTTTATGTTACAATAATTAGCTAATTATGCTATTTTAAATATAGTTTTTAAAATCAGTTAACTCTATCTATATAAATAATTACTACAGTTAATTGTTTATAATGTGTTTCATAAAACTGGTATAATATTTCAGAGGAATTTTAAAACTAGTATTATACATCAAAACTTTTTTATTATAACTAGTTACAAAATGCATTTTATGCTATTTAAACTATTTTAAGTATATGTACTTGAGATTCACTATTGTATTTAACTATCTAAATACATATATCTGTATAAAATAAAATAAAATAATATAGTACTATTTATATTATCCAATTATTAAATAAATAAACCATCAAATATTTTTCTCCAAACTATCTTATAATTAAATACAAAAAAAAAATTCTCATTGAGCACAAGATTTCCTATTGTGTTGAACTATTTTATCTGGATAAAAATATGATCTTGCACTATTTTTATTATTTGATGAATAATAAGTTAATGCTTTGATTATACTTTTCTTTACATTATAATACATCATTATATGTTTTAGCTTTTTAAAAAATTTTAGAGAGTGTGTATACTGCATTGTGATAGAAATAACAACAAAGTGTCAAAGTGAAAAAAATACTAACTGAGGAAAGGAACAGAGAGTATCTTTTTGATGTATAAAGATAAAAAAACATATTTTCTATTATTACATAAAAAAATCTAATATCGAGTGATTTGACTTATTTTCTATAGAGATAATAATGGAATCTGATAATATCATCATAAATAATACTCATTGTCTTTTTTTATAATTGCACAGTAAAAGTACATGCAAAATAGATTTTATAAAATTTATTATAAATAGAGAACAAATATTAATTCTACCATTCTTTATTAAAATGTCGGATATTTAACTTATTGACTCAAACCATTATAACATTTTAGTGCATAATATCCATCAAATATCTGTTTTCAAACGATTTTCTTATTCTTAGATACAAAAAATGTCTCTCTGTCCATCAAATACCATTTTTTTATTTTTTACTATTTCTCTCTTTATTTATTTTATTAATTTATTTAGCTTAATAGCTAATCTTTACATCTAACAAATTTAGTAAACATATATAAAAATATATAAAAAATACATACCAGAAAGAAAAAATAAAAATATACAATAATAAAGACTTAATATTATAATTTATTTCTATATGTACGAAGGTGTTTTTTTATTCGATTTATGAAACCCGTTATATTTTTGCTGTTTCGGATTTCTCTTGGAAGACTATTATATAAATCAAAACCTCCGTACATAATTCCCCTAGCCGTACTCGTTTTCTTATACTTAATTATCTTTAAATTTTCTCTATTTCTAGTATTATATTTATGTACATCTTTATTTCTTATTAAATACTTATTAAAATATTCTGGTAACATATTATTTTCTAACTTATATATAAATACTAAAACATTCATACTCAATATTTCTTGAACATTCAACCATTCTAATCTATCAATCATACTTTTACAATTAGTTAATCTATTTTTATTTAAGATTACTCTCATTGCCCTATTTTGTAATTTTTGCAACATTTGTTTATCTAATTTATTTAACATATTTAACAGTGTTGCACAATAATTAAAATGGGGCAATATTATACTATTGTAAATTTTTTTTTGTATTTATACTTAATATATTTCTTAATCTAGATAATAAACCTATTTTTCTACTATTTTTTTTTAATATGTAATTACAATGTTCTTTAAAATTTAATTTTGTATCAACAATTACTCCTAAATATTTTATATTATCCACTATTTCTATACTAGAGTTATTTATTACTATTTTGGTACTATTATCTAACACATTTTTATAATTAATAAACATACATTTAGTTTTATTCTCATTTAATTTAAGTACATTATTTTTTAACCATATTTCTAATATACTTATATGGTTAAAAAAAACTTACATTATTTCTATTATCTGATGTACAAATAAATAAATGCTTTTATTATGTACTTACATTCATTTTCATTACAATAAATCATTATGATATTAGAGCTTAATTGTCTTTGTATAAAGAGATCAAATTTTGATCTTGAAATATTTTAATTGAATGTTGTACTTTGTGTACTTAATTGTGTTCATAAATTTTAAGAGTTATTTTTAAAGCAAGTATTAAACAGAATTTCTCTCCAAACTATTTTTTTTTAATCCTACTTAACACAAATGTTACTTATGTTTTTCATAAAGTATCTTAGATCCTCTATTATATTTTACTATTTCCCTCTTTATATAAAATCAAATTATTTAACACTGATTTATTTATGTAAATAAATAAATTATATTAATATCTACCTATATTTTTTATATTACAATTAATCATTATGCTATTTTACAGCTTCTCGTAAATAAAATACCATTCTCTTTGAGAGATTATATATTGAGATGAAATTTTGATTTTACATTCCTTTCATAGAATGTTAGGTTTAAGATACTTAATTGTGTTTATTTTATAGGTCATAATGCATTATGTACAGGAAATATCTCTTTCCAAACTGTCACATATGTATTTTGTATTATATGTATTTTTAATTATACCTGAGATTCTTTATTATGTATTACCATTTTTATTTTTTTATCTCAATTAAATAATAAAAACACTTTTAATATTATTATATGATAAAAGTCACTATGACATTTTACAGATTTCTGTGAAATATTCATTCTTTGTATAAAAGGATTGAAATCCTTCAATCATATGTTGTACTTCAGATGCTTATATGTTAAACTTATTGCCTTAAACCAGTATAACTTTTTAGAGCTATTTTTAAATTAATCATAAAACAGAATGACCATCAAATATCTTTCTGCTAACTATTTTCTTAATTGTAGATATAAGAAAATTCACTTATGTTTCTTTAATTATACCTGAGATTCTTTATTGTGTTATTAAACTATTTTTCTCTCTTTATCTTGATCTAGCACTTATGTTTAAATAAATAAATGATTTTATAAATAATAATTCATTATGAATTTAATATTATTCTCTTTGTATAATGAGATTAAATTTTGATCTTGTAATCCTTCAATTGAATGTTGTACTTTAGATACTTAATTGTGCCTAACTACTACATAAATATGATTCATGTTTTTTTTATTGTGTTTTAGAATATTTTTTGCGTATTTTAGAGATTTGGTTTTATTCTAAGACTGTTTTAAAATAATAAAAACACGCAAATATTGACATTTTCTAGCTTTTTTTACATCCAAGGAAAAAAAAATCTACTTAGCTTTACATCAATTCTAGAGATTGAAAATCCAACTAAATTATCTTAAAATCGTTAACAATTTATAATGCTTTCGTATTGCATTAGATCATATTATTGCTCAAGGATAATATGCATGGAGTATTTTATACATTTCATTTATTATTAACCCACATCACATGTATTTTTTTTCTTAATATAATTGTATGATACCTACTTGTTTAAAAGTAAGATTACGTCATACTATTGTTTAGTTTTGTTTTCTGCGCCATTCACTTAATCACTTGATCCAGATGAAATGTAGAATATAAATATTCTTCACTCTTTCATGACTATGTGGCGCGTGGGTTCTTGAAATATCGCTGATGTTTTGAGAGCGAAAAGTGTGTCAGGAAGGACAATTTCAGAACAGAGTCAGCGTCCGGAAAATGGGTTGTTTTGCACAAAAGGACGGTATCCTCTTACAACCGGTCGTTAGAATTTTTCTGGAAACTTGAGAAACTGCGACAGTCAATATAATAATTGTAGTGTGGTGCGACCTTCTAAATTCTATGTCTTTATCGATTTACGTTGTATATGGAAAACGTTGCGCAATTCTTAAAATTCACTTTTCAGTAATTGCTTCTTAGTCACGCAAAACCGAGGTTAAGGTCAGGACAGATTTTTGCATCTTTGATACTCATATTTTTAAAGCGCTTATAATACTTTCTTTTATCATCTTTCCCCCTACACTTTATCACTAGTATTAGTGTATATAAAACGAGTTAATCATCCGCGTTTGTCATCATAATAAATCGTGACACACCTTGTGGATGCTGTTACCACAATAGTTGGTTAATGAATAACGTACGCCAGATTTGGTAGCACTTTAGGAACTGACCATGTTTGGAAAATCATTGTGGGCACCATCATCTTGACCCATTTCCGTCAAATAATTCCATGACACTATATGATGTTTGGCAAAGTTTCAGACACAATACATATGTACTTGTATTTATTTAATATTTCATGGGAAATTTTACATCTTCACAATCAATAAAGTAAATATACTTTTTCTTTATATTAAACATTGCCAAGAAAGCTTTATCACTTAATATAATGCAAATATAATACATTTTAATGAATGAAATATATTTTTGTATGAATGTTATAGATAAAACATTTTTATTTCAACCAAAATGGCGAGTTGGTTTTTTTTATGATAAAGTGGGTTTTTCCGGTGACGAAATTTAAATCCAAGGATTTAAGAGTCGCTACATTTGAACGCGGAACTTTGAAGATATTGTAAATAAAGATGTAGTATATATTTTTTTAAATATAACTAATAAGCAGATCTAATTTTGACATTCATTTCCAATTATCCTGTCATATGTTTATGCATATTTCGTGTTTTAAACAATAAATAGCTTTACAACAATATTACTAACATTCAGGTACTTCTAAAAATACTTTATACGCTGATCCTTTATTGTGTTGTTTACGAGTACTAATAAAAATCAATGAAACTACTGTGAACAAAAACCTTTATATCCTGTTTATTTTATTTACTTTCATTCATTTAGTATATTATCGGATTTTTTTAATAAATCGAGCGGCAAATCACTTTTTTGGAACAAAAAGTCTAGAAAATAATCGACCGCTTCTAAACCTCTTTTTTATACCAGGAGTCAAAGCATCACTAGTCAATTTATTTTAATGAAATATATTTTTATATTACTCATTACTTTGATCAGTTAGGAGTTTGCAAATGAACTTATGAGAACAGAGTGCGTAGACCTAACCTAATAAAAATTCTAAAACAAATTATAGTTTTAGAATATACATTAAGTGAAGTCCAAAAGCGCAAAAACAATTATCACTTCTCAGAAGTCAAAAATTCACGTCAAAAGTAACATCCCCACTGTATAAAAGTTAATATTTAAAAAAATGTATATATAACAGAGCATTCCCACTGTATAAAAAAAAACATTTAATTAAACCATATTTTCATAACTAAGTTCTATTTGTGCAATAAATGATACAAAACATTATCTTATTAATCAAAAAATAATTTAATTGTATTTATTTTCAAGTATTAAATATGCCATTATTCAATCAAAGCTAAACTAAATTATTAACGTAGCAGATATTTCTTAAATTATGTTTTTTAGCTCTAAAATGTTAAAATAATCTTTTGAAATAATATATGAAAATTTAATATAAAATTGTAATAAATTTAAAAATAATTAGAATTATAATTCTCCATAGATTTAGCAAAGACTTGAACCATTTATTTATTTTATATTAAATTAAATTTTTCAAACATAGATGGCTCTTATACACAGTAACTTTTATGATTTCTATAAGGGTAAAGTTATTACTATATTATTATAAATCATATTCTTATATAAAATTAGTTCTTTTATAAATTAGTTAATTATTCGCATAGTAATTAATTTATCACAGGTAATTAATACAAAAATGTCAAACCTTAATTATTTTTTACATTATCGAGAACACAGAATAACAATTTTTTATGCATGTACTGAAAAAATACTCATTATACGAATAATAATATGCAAAACATTACTTTTTAGTCATATTAAAAATAAACGTCGAACTGAAAATTTCGTTATACATTTAGAGTAAATAATGAAATGTAATAAGAGTAAAAAAATCTGCATTCCTTAGAACACAAAAGCAAAACGGTTGCAATCGCACAGAGCAAATAATTTTCAAGCGTGTCCTGAAAGTCAAATAACGTTATCGCTTCGTTGCTCACTGTGGGTGGTATAATAACAAACTTAAAAGCACCGGATGTAATATAGCCGAACTATTCTTTGTTAATTATAAGTAAATCAAATTTTATTGCATAAAAAAATATATTAAAATATTATTGTAGCTTATAATATAGTTTAACCTAAATATAAATCATTAGCACTATGATAAACGATAGAGTATCATTTTATCAAGTTTAGAATTACAAAATTAAATCGACACCCATTTTACTCATCATCTCAAGATTCACATTTCTTTATCAAGGTGTATTTGAAACGTATTAATATTATTATCAAGTCGCATTACTTATCTACTTCCCACGCAATGAATGAAATATCTATAGTAATACATTTCCTTTTGTGTTTTATCTCCTGTTTGTGATTTAACAAATAAAACGCAGCGAAAAATTAAATGCAGTTTAATAATCTAATCAATCTTATATTGATCCATGCAAATTAAATAAACATTAGAAAGAGAAAAAACATAAATGAGTTAGAACTAAAAATAGTATACTGACACAAAAACGAAACCTAACTTGACATTTATAAGAATAAGTCAGATTTTCTAATTAGATAGTCAATATAAATACATACTTTTACATACAATTATTTAGACTGACACACGTAAGTATACACTAATCAGTTTAAGACATACATAATCGTAATTATGAAGTACATATATCATACTGTATAAAATTAATTTATATATATACACACATATACATATATCATGAGTAAAATATATACAATCGATAAACAAAGAGCGAAAAACAATGTAATATATTATAAATACATAGTCCTGCAGAAAACATAACTTACACAGACAATAAAAGTACGGATGATAGTAAATATCTCTAAGAGTTTGGAGATGAGTGTTTTAAAAACATATAAATAATCATGCGAAAAACATACAGTAAAGTAAAAAAATAATAAGAATAATTGTACAAAAATTAAATAAAATCTTTATCAATGGATGAGCAAATATAAAGTCTATAAATATACATAATCTCGCAGAAGTAAGCTTTTTCAAACGAAGAAAATGTATTTGACAGTTAATCTCTCTAAGAGGAAGAGGCGAACAAACGTCATGTAAAGCTTAAAAACACATGTTTTAATAACAAACATTAAAAAAATCAGATCACAGAGATTATATAAAACAAACCAAACTAAAAATCAATACAGTAAAAAAATAATAGATATACTAATTTTATTTAGATTTATATAATCGTGAGTTTTAGTTGTCCATTTTCAGAATTTCTACTTTATATTACATAAAAAATTAGATCGCCTGACTCAATGAAATTATTGTCCTCGGTTTTGTTTGGAATCAACTGATGTTCTGATTTAATATGGTATTCTAACCCACGTTTACTTTTGAACTCATCGTTGCATTCAGTGCATCTTAAAGTGTGTGTTATGACATGCTTCTGTCTCTCTCTCTTCGAGACACTGCTGTAGGAGCAGTAATCACAATTGAATCTCATGCATTTATTCTCTCTTCGGTGCTGATATAAGCTAAATTTGCTCTTGAAAGTTTCTTTACATTTCTTACATTTTAGCTCTACTTCCTTGTGCAGTCTCCTTGTGTGAGCTTCTAGTCCATCTTTTCTTTTGAAAGAAGTTGGGCACTTATCGCAAAAATATTTAGGCTCATCGTGTATTAATTGATGAATCTTTAAATTATTCTTATGAGTGAAACTTTTCTTGCAAATTCTACAAGAAAACGTCCTTAGCGAATGGATGTTGAGGTGTCTTGTTATCGAATATCTATCATGAAAAACTTTTCCGCAACAATCGCAAACGAAGAAAACTTGTGCTTTATGCATTTTCAAATGCGCCCTAAACTTGTAAGCTTCAATGCAAGTAAAGCTACATTTATCGCAGAAATGATTCTTCGCCTTCACATGCTTATCCATGACGTGCCTCTTAACATTGCATAATTTAGCAGAACACATACCACATCCTTTACACACAAATTTACCGTCTTTTTCAGCAATTTCTGTACTATAAATTGCTTCCATCTGCTCTTTAGTTCTCTTTTTCTTGCAATACTCGATTGTGTTTAAATCTGAGTGCTTATTCTTGCGATGCTCGACTATTTTTTCACTTTCAGTGAATTCTTCGCCACAGTGATGGCACAATTTGGTCTTCGGTTTATTTTCTTTAGGCACAGTAATAATTTCTTCGCAAATTTGAGACACTTTCAAATGTTTATATCGATTGTGTCTTTTTAAAGCAGATAGTGTTCGAAAATCATCACTGCAAGCATTACATTTGTACATAGTATGTTTAGTAGTAGAGCAGCAATCTAAAGCATTGCTTTTAGATATTTTATCGTTGTTAATTTGCTTACGACAAAACTCTTCAAAATCATTATGTACCTGCAACATTTCTTCAGTTATCTGGATCTGTCTAATTTGATTATCAACAGCTTCAACGTTTATCTCAATACGTTCTGTAAACTCAGATTCTTTTACACTTAAACACACACAGGGTTCAACAATATCATCCGAAGATTCACTTTTATTCGCACAAAAATGTTCATCACACCAAGACACAGGCGTTAGTTCCTCATAATGATAATGTTCTTCTTCAGTTACTGTTGAATTCATAATTTGTTTTGTGTCTTTCGTATTTAATTCCAACACATTAAGCGGTTCATCAAGTTGCAGAATTAATTGATCCAAAAAGTCTACATATTGATCATTCACCTTCTCTAATTCTACTGGGAATGTTTTCTCAGGTACAACAGCTAATTCAATTTTTTTGTTCAATAACATTGCCTCATTGTCGATAAATAGCTCTTCAATGTTATCAACTGATTCAGCCCACATCTCAATATCTTCCGTTGCATCTGTAACTTCAACTGCTGAATTTACAACTTCTTTAATTGCTTGCTCTATATCTTCTTCGGTTAATTGCACCATTTCACACGGCTCAACAATTTTTTCAGGGAATACATTAAAATAATGGTCTTCTAATGTATCTAATAATGGCATATGTAGTATTTCTTCATGTTGATATATAGTCTTTTCTTTTTCTTGAGAGACATTCGATTTTTTAATAAGATTGTCGGTTTCATTCATCATCTCAGTATCTTCCGTAATAAATGAAGCCATATCGATGTCTTCTATAGATGCTTTTAACACATTATACGGCTCATCTATAATCTGATATATGCCAAAATCTTCATTTGCACAAAAATTATCAACCTCATTACACCAAGACACAGGTGTTAATTCTTCATAATGAAAATTTTCTTCATCTGCTTCTTTGGAGACAGTCGATTCAGATGCATCAGCCACTAGATGCATTATCTCTTCAGAACTGCTACTAACCGCTTCACCCGTCATCTCAGCTTTAGGCTCGCTATCTTCTGCAGGAAGATAATTCGTAAACCCTTCGAGTAGCTGATCCAAATAATAATCAATGAAAGGATTTATCTCGGTTTTTTCAGAGGGCGAAAATAAATGATCGGAACCCAAATCAAAAATCAAATCTGAACTTCTCGCCAATTCTTCTTCAGTATCCATTTCACTCACTTCGTCACACATTTCGCGAAAAAATCAACGATCTGTTTCACGATTCAATCAATACAACTCGACAGTGTCGAGTTGTTCTCAATACTGACCGAATATTGCTAAGGCGCTTTACATCTTATCAATGTTTGCACAAAGGCAAACAATGTGAACACGAGACGCGCAGCTTTTGCAACATTGTTTTTTAATTTCGATATAAATGTATTATTGTGGTCTAGATCATATTAATATTTAAAGTAAAATAATCTATTATCACAAAAAAATAGTAGCTGCAAAATAAAAACAGATCGTAAAAATGTTTATTGAAAATTTTGCGCTTTAATGTATTAAAGATAAGAGCAATGACTTAAAAATGGTTTAAATGTATATAACGATATCTATATTGCTGTTATTGTTAAAAAAATAATCACTATTGAAGTAAATATATCATGAAAACAAAGTTCTACTAAAAAGCTCGGAGTATTCAAATACCGCTAGATTGTGCTAGTTGTACAGTTCCTATATATAAATTAAAATTGTTCTTATAAAGTTCATGCTTAAATATTAAAAAAAAAATTAGTAGAATAATATAATATTTAAGGGGTGAAAAATTTGAAAATTATTATTTATATAGTATTCTTTTATTTTGACAAAAAATATAATTATAATAGATGAATACATTTTATAAATGTTCAAAAATAATTTAAGGCGCAAATTTAAAAAATATTAAATAAAAATCCAACTAAACATATTGCTTACCAGGCTGATGTAATCTCGAGAGTGTGGAAATCATACGGTAATGTGAATAATTGTTACCAATATAAAATACATTTATTAACGCGTCTATACTTTTATATCTAATTAAATTTTGAAGTCAAAAAAAAATTAAAAATTGTCTCATAAGGATTGCAATACCGGTAATACCGGTATTAGGGGAGAAATATCCCTTCGGTACTACCGTTATTACAAAATGAAATACCGGTAGTACCGAAAATATTTTTACGATGTAAAATACGATGCCCATATTGCTTGAAAGTTGTTTAAAAAGATCCTACTAAATTTAAAAAAATACGATGGTTGATATGTATGTACGATATGCGCATATTTTTGTCAATATATAAGGAATATATTATATTTGATATATACGATAACTAGCAGTTTCCAGTTATTATGTTATATAACAGAGATATGACCTGTCGGCCTTTTTTATGATAGGGATGGCTGGCGAAGTGTAAACAAAAGCAGATCGAAACTTTTTCTACCATTGTACATTTTAATCTCCATTCAGACATATTTTGACCCAAATCCGTGGATTGAAACTACGAAAACGACAATGCTCATATTGCTTTAACCCTAGTGAGTTGTGAGTTAATTTATACACATTATTTTCTATAAAAATAATTTATATTTAAAAATATTACTAGCTGGGGTACCTCAAAACAATATCATTGAAGTGGATTAATCCAAGTAGTTTTATCACGCTAGGATACCAAAGTAGAATAAAATTATCCTTTTTAGTCCATGAGGGACGAAATATCTAAGCATCCTATTTACCCTTATATTTTTTATAGAATTGTTAAAGAACTTTCTAATGATAAATAAATTTAAACTCTGTTAAAATGATACATATTTTATTGTTATAATATATATATAACTATAATTAATAAAAATATTATAGGCACTGTAACAACTGTAACAGTTTTTTTTTATTAAAAAACGTATGACATGTTTTATATATGTTAATTTCAGGTGGCTATGAATCCTAAGAATACGGTGTTTGATGCCAAGCGCCTCATCGGCCGTAGATTCGACGATTCTAAAATCCAGGAGGATATGAAGCATTGGCCTTTCACTGTTATAAGCGATGGTGGCAAGCCAAAGCTTCAGATTGAGTTCAAGGGTGAAGTTAAAAGATTCGCACCTGAAGAAGTCAGCTCGATGATTCTTACGAAGATGAAGGAAGTGGCTGAATCTTACCTTGGCGGAAAAGTAAAACGCTTTAAAATCAAATCATAGTTATTCTTTGAATTATATATTTTTCCTTTTTAGGTTTCTGATGCAGTCATAACAGTGCCAGCATATTTCAATGATTCTCAACGTCAAGCCACTAAAGACGCTGGTGCCATTGCTGGGCTCAACGTTTTGCGTATCATTAATGAGCCTACAGCAGCTGCTCTAGCTTACGGCTTAGACAAGAACCTCAAAGGAGACCAAAACATCTTAATTTTCGATCTTGGCGGCGGAACCTTTGACGTATCAATATTATCCATCGACGAAGGATCTCTATTTGAAGTTAAATCGACTGCTGGCGATACTCACTTAGGAGGTGAAGATTTCGATAATCGCCTCTTAACTCATTTCACCGAAGAGTTCTTGAGGAAGCACAAAAAAGACATCAAAGGCAACGCTAGAGCTCTCAGGAGACTGAGGACTGCTTGCGAGAGAGCTAAGAGAACTTTATCGTCCAGCACTGAAGCCAGTCTTGAAATCGATGCTCTGCACGAAGGCATCGACTTCTATTCGAAGATCAGCAGAGCCAGATTTGAAGAGCTGTGTATGGATTTATTCAGATCGACTCTGACGCCAGTAGAAAGAGCTTTAAACGATGCAAAGCTAGATAAGAATTCCATTAATGAAGTCGTCTTAGTGGGAGGTTCGACTCGCATTCCGAAAGTTCAAAAGATGCTGCAAGATTTCTTCGGAGGAAAGACTCTGAATCTTTCCATTAATCCGGACGAAGCTGTGGCGTATGGAGCTGCAGTACAAGCTGCCATTCTAACTGGAGACACAAGGTAAGACTGATATTTGATCATAGCTATTTGATTTACTTCTTACTTCAAGATAAAATTAGCGCATTTCGACGCTAGTGGTTAATCCAACTTTGGCTTAAAAAAATAATGATAAGAAATTGCTGTTTTTTTCTGTTTACAAGCGTTTTAACGGTGCTTCGAAGGACCAGTGAAAGTTAATGTATACATTTAAACACTTTTATTTACACAAATAGCCACTCGATGGCTCACAATAAATACAATCAAGCATGATTGCAATTACACAATAAGTCACTGACAGTCGGACGACGACTCTGGCGCACAAAACGCTGCTAATTCATTACAAATTTAATTTTTTTTCTCAACCAATTTTGATGAAGTTGTCTCAATTTTAATAATAATTAATACAATGGGAGCATATGTGACGGTGCAAATCTTATACTTGTTTATAAAACTTTTATCACAACTTCTTCTAGCTCTCAAATCCAAGACGTATTGCTGGTTGATGTCGCTCCTCTTTCACTAGGAATTGAAACTGCCGGTGGTGTCATGACTAAATTAGTTGAGAGAAATACAAGAATCCCAACTAAACAACAACAAACATTCACCACCTACACGGACAATCAACCAGCCGTCACAATTCAAGTAAATATGAAATAATGCATAGCATTCCCTATATGAAAAAGAGAGAAATTCTAACTCATTCATTTTATATTTATGTTATAGGTATTTGAAGGCGAAAGAGCGATGACAAAAGATAATAACTTACTGGGAACATTCAATCTGACAGGATTACCGCCAGCTCCTCGTGGAATACCCAAAATTGAAGTAAATATATCTATGCAATAATAATTTATATTATATTATACATAACATTTATGACTTTAAAGGTAACTTTCAATTTGGATGCTAATGGTATATTGAACGTGTCGGCTAAAGATAGTAGCACTGGTAAAGAAGAACGTATCACCATATCTAACGATAAAGGAAGGCTATCCAAGGCTGAGATTGATCGTATGCTCGCTGATGCTGAAAAGTATAAATGCGAGGACGATAAGCAAAAGGAGAGGATAGCTTCTAGGAATCAACTTGAAGCGTACATCTTTAACGCTAAACAAGTAATAACTATATTTGTCTATCAACATTTTCTAACCAGTTTCAATCTGGTGATATATGTTATCATATTAAAATCTGTCATCTTACAACTGTGATCTTGACCGCAAAATTTATTTTAGGAGTCTGCGGACCACAAACAAAAAACCGACAATATTGTAGCTAGCAAAAAAATATTTGATCTTGATTAAAACATATTTTTCTAATGATTAACAATACATTAAAATTTGCATTGCATTTGCATTTAACATAAAATCATTACTCCTATTTATATTTTTAACAAATGTATATAAATTAAAATCATTACTATATTTTTTATATTTATCAATCAATCGGAATAATGATAAGTATATCGAACGTATATCCGTATCGTGTGCTTTAGAGCTAATAGTAGAGGTGAAACCCCAAACTTGCCATCTCTTTCTCAATTATGAATTATAATGAAATGCATAGTTCTCGAACTGACTGTGTTAACGCATATAGAGTATAGTAATATCTGCAAATGAAAAAGTCGTAGAGTGTTGCAATTTTAATGATAATGATAGAATAATGATGATGAAATTCGTACGAACTTTTTCAAATGTTTTACAATGAATGAATAAAAAAAGTGGGTTTCTGTGAGATGTTTAAAAATATGCATGCTTTTTGGAAGCTTAGAATAAAAATCAAAAGTATTTAAATAGCAAAAAAATGTTTACGATTTTCTTACCAACTCTAATTGGCCATATTTTTGCCTTTGTGATCTCAGAAATTATTAATAATCAGATAAGAAAAAAACCGCTCCGCGTGGGAATCAGCAGATTGCAAAAATGTATGGCGGTTATCCACACAGTTCGATATTTGTAAATATCGTTTTTTCAGTAAACCAAAAAAAACTTTTTATCTTTATCTGGTTCGAAATATGAAAAATATAGAGTAGCAAAAAATATAAAGTAGAAATACTATGAATCTAAATGAAATCGAAATATTAAAAAAAAAATATTACCGACTGGCCAAATTTTACCCCCCCCCCCTCCTCAATTATTTTTAATATATTGTCCTAAATCAATGGAACACTTCTATTTCAATAAAATAATAAAATAAATAATTAAAAACTTGATTTGTGCACTTTTTTGAAAGTGAGTTTATTGATCCAATCGATAGCTCACATTGCTTTACATATGCTGTATTTTTCTCAGATCTCGAAAAAAATATTCTTGTTCAAAACGAGACATTTGTCTAAAAACGAGTCCAAACACTTTTCGATAAAAATGTGTTTATAAAACCGATAAAAATATTTTTCAGATTTTGGCGATGGTGAATTTTAATCAATATATAGACGATTTTTCAATTTCTTATCCAAAACACTTCATATGGCCATACACGCACGGATCTGTCCGTAACAAATGTCTGGCGAACAAATCCGATCGTGTGTGGTGTGAAAAAACACATGTGTCTGTCCGCTGTCCGTGCTCAAAAAGAACGGATTGGACACAAAAACACAGATCAGCGCATACGAGTTTGTGTGTGCAAAAACGATGATTTGCAGTATTTTTTAATAAAATTTATCCCTTAAGTGATTTTATGACCCGGGCCTTTTTTTATTTTACGCCAAAGTTGCCGCTACCGTTTAAAATAAGATTTTTGTGATAAGGTTTTATTACTGTATGACCCATAGCAAAAGTATGCCCATGTAAAAGAGTAATGGATGGTGTATTCCACCAGATTTAAATCCACTAATAAAGTATTTAAAAAAATGGAATGTAAGAATATCTAATAAATAGCATTGGATTTTTTCAAATATTTTTTTCATAAGTATTTGAATATTTTTTTCATAAATATTTGAATTACTACTATTAGGACAAATATTTTTAAAATAATTAAAAAAGTTGGAGAGTGGGTAAAAATAAAATTCTTTTTTATTTAGCATTACACCACTGCTTACAAAGTTCGAAGAATTTTAATTCCACACGCAAATTAGTTATTACACCGCTAGATGGTAGTAGTAATACTGTTTGTAAGTAAAATAATTTAGACTTGTACTAATTTAATCAGTATTTATATACTGATTAAATTACGATCGGTATAATAAATAATAATCAAAGGCCAATGCCTTTTATTATTATTTATTATATTTTTATATTTTTACAACGTGATTAGAGCATTGCGAATTTTAAAACAACAAATTTTAATTAATAAATTAGTCATACTATTTAGATATATTAAACAAAGTTTTAGAGTAGTTAAAAATATACATAATAAAAAAAATAAAAAAGTAAAAATAAAAAAAAATCGGAAAAATCATATTTAACAAAAAGTGCTTCAAGGTTCAAAATTGCGATTAATATTATTATTACTCATATTTATAATATGCAATTAATTGTGGACAACACACTGAAATACTGTCTGAGTAACGATATAAATGATATTGTAAAGTCATTGAACAAAAACTTGAGTCGCATTGAAAAGTAAATACAGTTTAATGTATAAAAATCAATGGTGTAAAAATATAAATTATTATAGGACATAAAATACTCAGTACAGTTACATATTCCTACTCAGTCCTAAATTACATCCAGGCCCGGTCGATGAGATTTTTTTCCCTTTCGCTCGCTCGCGTGTTAGGTGACGAGAGTGAGTGAGAGATAAGAGCGTGCAATCGCACATTGCTAGAACTGTACGAAATCGATTGCGAGATATATCAGCATTTTTACTTTCATATTTGTATTTTTTACAGGCAGTCGAAGGTGCAGCTTCCGGAAAGTTGACCGAACAAGAAAAGTCTCAAGTCGTGAACACTTGCCTAAAAGGTCTTACTTGGTTAGAGGCAAACTCTCTGGCCGAAAAGGAAGAATATGAGCACAAGATGAAGGAGATCCAAAACGAGTGTCAGCCAATCATGATGAAGTTGCACGGCGGAAGTTCTGGAGGTGGACGCGGTGGAAATTCTGGAGGACGCGGTGGACCAACTGTGGAAGAAGTCGATTAGAATGCCATTTGTTTTAAATAATACATTATGTTCTATGCTTATTTTTTAATTTAATTACAGCTATTTTAATACAATACAACTTTTATTTAATAAAATGATACCTAATTTAATAAAAACACAAACTCATTATTTATTCATCTAGTTATTACAAATTTATTTCAATACTTGGCTATATACAATATTTATAGTATCTTGTCTTTACGTAATCGTTCATAAGCACGCTGTTGTTCAGTTTCTTCAGCGGTTTTGTTACCACGCATTGCAGTAGCACGTAATCAGTCGTCAGCACGTCGCTACTCTCAACAGTTGACTTAGAAATGTGCAAATTTCACATCGTTACTGTGTTCACCGTTTGAGAGGAGTTATTGTGACAGACAATCAAACAAATAGAAAGATTTATAGTATAGATATATATCATAATAATAGTTATAAATATATACAAAAATATCTATGTTAAATAAACGAGGAAGATAAATTATATAAATAAAATTTTAATATCAGTGATGACTAAAAAATAATTTTTAAACGGCAGGGTATTTAATATGGTTGCCTCCTAAGAACCCATTAGCGCGAGATTATGAGCGCGTATGTATTACTGAAGTATAAAAGTTAAGCTGCAGAACTTTTACAGCGAGATTTTTTTTCAACGATATGTTTAAATGTATTTTTAGAATATTCATAAGTACGATAATACATACTTAAAATATCACTCAAAAATAAATAATAAGCACAAATTTAATTTATACGCCAATTGTATTTTATTTACTTTAATATTGATAAAAAAATGTATAAATTATTGAAGTATGTTTATATGCAACCACAATACACGAAAAAACATGCAACAAAAAATATATATGAATGAATACAACTAGTTTTTATAAAACTATTTTTGTGTTTTTATTTGAATATAGTAATTTACATTTTATAACTGAAAGTATAATGAAACAATCATATACAACATACTTAAGAGTGTTATAAAACATAGATCAAGCATAAAAAAGATAAAATGCAAATCTTTATTTGTGAAGACGTATTTTTTTATAAAATCAATTAATCATACATTTTTACCAAAAACCTGTTTTTATACTAGTTTTTAATATAAATGTCAATATGAATTATTACCAAGAAATGTATACTATTTTACAAAGTATTCTCGGGATTGAATGCGGCAAATATATTATACGTTTTGCAGATCAATATGTCAATATTTAATTGTGCAATAAATAAAAATAGTTGAGAATAATATGATTTACAGAATATATTCTGAATCAATTTTATAGGAAGTCATGCTTCGTTTACCGTAAACAGTACGTGCCCTGATAATTTATATGAACACATGAAACAGTTTCATTTTTTACTTATTATAGTGATACACTCTTTCATCGACCTTTGAATACAATATGTGTACATTTAATTTTACTTGCCATTCATAATCGGGACCAAATTTTATTCCAGACTACATTCTGAAAGGATGCAAGTCTGGTATTTTACAGCCTCTAAAATTTATATTTAATTTAATTTTGAGATCCTCTTGTTTTCCAGAATTGTGGAAATGTTCAAAAGTCACTCCGATTCATAAAAAGGGTCCCAAATCTCAGATTGACAATTACAGGCCAATAGCTTTGATCTCATCACCTGCAAAGTTATTTGAAATTGTTTTGCATAAATACATTTTTAATCATTGCAGGTGTATGCTTCTCGACCAACAACATGGTTTCCGTAAATCTCGATCCACTGTCACTAATCTAATGGTTTTGTCTAACTGTGTTTCAAAATCATTGGACTCTGGTGTACAAGTGGACGTCATATACACAGACTTTGAAAAAGCATTTGATAAAGTTAACCATGCTTTACTTGTAAAAAAGTTATCTAATTTCGGGTTTTCTGAAGATCTCATAAATCTATTCTCAAATTACTTGACCAATAGATATCAATTCGTCAAGTATAATAACTCTTTTTCAGAACGATATAAGACCCCTACTGGAGTACCTCAAGGATCCAATTTGGGTCCATTGTTGTTTTTATTGTTCATTAATGACATAGAAACAGCAATAGAGCATTCAGATTTTTTATTATATGCAGATGACTTGAAAATTTACAAGAAAATACATTCGATTTCTGATTTCCTCGACCTACAGGAGGATCTCAACTCTATATGGAAATGGGCTTGCTATAACCAATTGACTGTCAGTGTAAAGAAATGTCACACAATTTCATTTTCAAGGTCGTTAACGCCGGCAAAATATTCTTACCATCTAGGCGGATATTTTCTGGAAAGGTTTTTTTCAACTAAGGATTTAGGAGTGACTTTCGAAGAACGTTGGAAATTTAGCCAGCACATTGCAGAGACTCATAGCAAATCCTTAAAAATGCTCGGTTTTATCTTGACAAATGCGCGTTACTTCAGGAATACTTTAGTATTGCGCACTCTTTATGATATTCTAGTCCGCAGCATACTAGAAACTAGCTCCATCATTTGGATCCCAGGCGTAATGAATCAATGTAATGAATTGAAGCTGGAAAAAGTACAACGTAAATTTCTTCGATATTTATACTTGAAGGAATACGGGTATTATCCGTTCTTGTTTCCCAGTGCTTTTATTTTGGGAGCCCTGGGATACGTTTCTTTGTCGACTCGCAGAAGTGTTTATGTAATTAAACACTTCTGGAAATTGCTCAAGGGCATCGTAGACAATCCTTCAGTGCTCGAGCAGCTTCAAATGTGGGCTCCTGAAGGTGGTTATAGTTCTCGGTCGCGTCCACTATTCTTGCCTGTTAAGTCTAGAACTGGAGCACTTGCCAACTCTTCTCTGGCCAAGGCTATTTATCTGCTCAATTCTGTCCATAGTAATATTGACATTTTCTCTTGCACATATGGAGTTTTGGTTCAGTTCGTATGGGACAATGCACACCTGTTGAGGTGATTTGTGTCTGTTGTTTTGTCTTGTTTATATTTGTATGTATTGTGATGTATTAGTACTTTTGACTATCGTGACGCATTAGGTTTGCCTGTCAGGTCACGATGGTTATAATTTTAATAAATAAATAAATAAATAAATAATCCACATTTTTTAATTATCTTATTTATTATTATTTTGTTGAATCCTCATATGAAATAATGACTAATATTGTTGTTTTATGAAAGAAGATCACTAAGAAGTTACAAAAGCAAAATTTCAAGGTTTTAACGAGGAAAACTTAAAGTTTAAAATAAATTCTTATGTAGCTAGAACTAATACAGTAAGTGCGATGACGCAAATATCGATGTACAAATAATTTATTGAATATCAACAAGAAAAGGTAAAAGGAAAAATTGTGGATATTCATGTTTTGCACTATTCATAAACCATTGCGCATTTTAAAAGACACGCCTATTCTATTTTAGTTAAATCAATATGGGCCAGAGAAAATGGTTTTTCGCATGCGAAAATATACAATCTTGTTTGTAAAATGTCAGGTTTTATATATGAAATATCATTATATGGAACTACTTTTTAACAAAATCAAATACGAGGCAAGAAAAAAAGAAGAGAACATAATTGGTAATACTTACATGATATCTGGATTAGCTCAATGCTATCTAATGAACAAGCGTCAGTTTTCTCTACACCGTGCAAACCCTCAATAGCTGACAGGCATCCGCGAAAATCTGCTAAAAAACTCTTGAGATTTTATTGTCTGTGTAAACCAGTGTATACCTAAAATCAAAGCTTGTGCACCATTCAACTTCGAATATTAATGTGTATGTAAGATTTTTACCAGATTGAGCTGAACTTCAGTCTTTGCTGGAGAGCCACGATAAACGCCAGTCGACCACACGCTGGAGTTCGCCGAGCATATTGTGATAGAGCGGGAGAATCCTCATGAGGTTAAAACCCAAACCCTTGAGGGAGTGATCTCTCGGGCGACCGTCACTATCTATGACAAACAAAGCATAGCATAGCGAGGACCGAGCAAAATAAAATTCCATTGTAGCGGGAGTTACGCAACTTAAAACAGCTGCACCTGCAAGATAATACAATAAGATATTTATCATATGAGAACAAACAATTGACAACCTCTATTGCTTGAGTCAATATCATGTAAGTGATTTCGGGTTTTGAGTGACTCTGAAATTGTATACTCTTGATTTGAGACAGCTCTGGCGGATCACATGTGCGGATGTTGGTGGGCGAGTTGCATCGCTTCATTATTCAACCAACGAAATATTTTCATACCTTAAAGTGAAATTACTTTAACTTTGAAAAGTGTAATGCGAGGGGTAGATTACGATAGCGATTTTTACGCTGAATAAACGCATTTTCTATTGCATCCTTTACGCACAAAGTAGAGAAAAAGAAAACAGGCGGAAGAGGAAAAATTTATCCTTAATACACTTGATAATTATTCGTGAGCAGGAAAGAAAGTCTAAAAAATGTATATCTTTCTTAGTTACTAACCATTGAAAAAAACAACTGCAACCGAGATTCTCACGGCAAATGGAAAATTAAATTACTATTAACAAATCACAGACAATGATACTATAAAATTCAGGATCTAAAATATTTTACCTGCGTATAAACTAAAATCGCGATAACAATAATGATTCTGCGCAATATTATTGATGAACGTCATCTATATAAAAGACCAACTTCTTCGAAGTCCACATTATGCCATCGCAAAATTTCTTGACGTCCACAAAGATCATTCAAAGCAGCAGTAAGAGCTATATACTTTTGTGGCGATCACACACAGATGCCCACCTTGTTCTTAAAACTCACGTTAATTTACTGTGACCAATATGATCATTCATCAACAAAGAAGCAATACAATAGCATAAAGGATGGGATCACACATAAAAGCCCTCGTTACGACCAGAAAATCACATAAATAACACGAGTTTTGTTCTTACTAAATATTCTCCGTCATAGAAAGAATATTTCTTTATTGCGAAACGGTTGCGGTTACGTCTCAGTATACGATCTTGGACAATGCCCATCAAACAAATGTCGCTTTCTAAAGACATATACTTATTTCACTGTTCTATGAAACGAATACATCTATTAGCTAAATTTTCGCTGCTTGATTGTGATTGATTAGCAAACTTTGCAGCCCTGAATACTTAAGCCTGTACTCCGATGAGGAGACGGTAATCACAAGCAACCACTCGAAGCACGCCGCCCGAGGACAACATACTGTCATGGGCGCTCATATCCCGAGAGGGACTCCTCCATACGAGCACCACCGTAGTAGAGAGAGATCTTCCACGCCTTTGAGGACCTCTTACGGAGATCATTCCTGCGCTTTCTTCTCTACCATTGCTCGGAGAAAACCTCTCGCTATTTATCGTCTATCGCAATTGTAATATAATCTAATTAAAACTCTAACTAGATTCCATTAAGCATCTCACTGGCTACGAAGTCACATCCCTAAGATTCTCAAACCTTAAATTTCCAGCAAGCAAAAACTAACCCTTTGACAACTGATAGTTTGATAATCAGCACAGTCCGTGACTTTATCAATGAACTACAGATAGCTTTTGAACCATAAATCACATAATTATAAATTAAATAACGTTTGTAAATATAATTTAACAAAAAAAAGATAATAAAAACCCACAATCATTTTAAAATAAATATATAATTTCTGCTCAGAATTAGTTAATGAATCAAATATTAATTCAATACCGAACTTGAATACAATGGAGCTAACGCCAAATCGACACACACGATCTGACTCAATAAAGCAGTTAAATTAAACTAGGACTAAATAGATAAATTTGATTTTGTGACAACTTTAAGATTACTATGACACAACACCTTAGCAAAGTCAGCGCACACCAAATGAAAAAAGTTTATTAAAATTAGTTCATGCCCAAAATGTCTGCAGAATAATTAAAAAAAATATAATATATCTTCCTAAAAATCGTATGCAAAACTTTCTTTATTTTTCTTTATGAAAAATAATTTTAAAAATGAATTTAAAAAAGTTCATTACGTCGACAAAGAAAATTTAATTACTAGTGCGTATAATACAAACGAATTATTTATGCAGTAATGTCAAAAGTTCAATTTTCCTTGTTATGTTAATTAGCAAAAAAAACAGTGCCGTACTCAGTATTTTATGTTTATATTAAATAAATATTTAAACGTTTAACATTAAATAAATATCTAAAATAGGTGTATAAAATATAATATTTCAATAAAATATTAATTCGTTTAATAAATACATGCAGACTTTTTTATTTTAATTATATCGTTTTACTTTACTTAAAACTAATCAATAATCCATTATATATTTTTCTTATATAATTTTAAAAATGTTTGAGTGCCAACCTTTTTTATTCAACACAATGAGAAACATTGCTGTCTCATGTGTGATAAATCGATAACTGTTATGCTTCCACTTCACTCTCCGAAAGTAGGCGACAGTTGGCCAAGGACGGGAAATATAATGTGAAAATTCGGGCTTACTTCGGTCGAGCTCGGTTGTCCCCGCGCTAAAATCTCTCGCAAGTTCTCCGAGGTCACCGCGAACGGGAGGTAAACTGGGGGTAATTTTGGTCGAGGCGGCCGACTTCGTCGCCTCCAAAAATTCCCTCGCTTTCCGAAGTTAATACCCGAAGACGCTTAGAGCGCGAGCGGCGAGATACTTCCCCTTTCGCTCTCTCGCGTGACGAGAGAGAGAGATAGAGATGGTTTATCGCAAACTGAGATAGAACGATTCAATTTTAATATGGGCGTCTTCACGATCGCGCCACTGTTTGGTATTTTTGCCCGATCTGGACGGCCAAAATTATTTCTCCACTTTAGTTGATTCCATAAGTGCTCTTAGTCAAATATATGATATTATAAGTGCTAAAAAATACAATTATTTAAAGTATTTCTTTAATTGTAGGCCCGAGGAATAGGAATTCCGTGTTGAACGGTCGTGCGAATTTCGCCGCGTAGCGTAAAAAAAAAAATGTATATGTCACAAATTTGCTGTTTTTTATTAAGAAAAAGTATTTGACTAGCATTTTACCATACTCGGTATCGTTTTTTTAAATATGTATATATTTAGTCATTCCAAACAAATTTTTATTTTATTTCATTAGTACGCGATCCACAATTTGACGTTTACTGATTTTACCACGGTAACCATATTATTAAAAAATTACAATCATTACAAAACTGTATTTTAAATTTGACGTTAACATTTCTTTAATTGTAGGCCCGAGGAAGAGGAATTCCGTGTTTAACGGCCGTGCGTAGCGTAATAAAAAAATTTAGCCGCGTAGCGTAAAAAAAAAAAATTGTATATGTCACAAATTTGCTGTTTTATATTAAGAAAAAGTATTTGACTAGCATTTTATCATACCCGGTATCGTTTTTTTTAAATATGTGTATATTTGGTGATTCTGAACAAATTTTTAGGTCGTAACTTTCGCGACTAAGCCCCGTCCCATTTTTAAGAATAATACATTTTTAAGGTATGCAATGTGTTAAAAACCGCAAAAATCCGCAGTCAATTTTGCATGTATCATAAAGAGAAAGACCTAAGCTATATATTGTATATAAAATCTCAATTCAGCAAATTGACTTTCCATACTTTTCCTTAAAAAATAATAGAAATTATTCATTAGTTGCACACTTGAACGTTTCCTGTTTATTATTTATTAGTGACAGTGAAGCCTCGATTCAACATAAAATGTCTTATTTACTAACATTGATCTATTCCGGTGCATTGCAATCATCCACCATCTCCTTTTTCTCCATTTGGCTTTAATTTTTTTTGTGTTTAAAACACGCACGTAGTTATAATACGCGAGGTTGAGAAGCGTGCACGCGTATGAAATTCCCGGCTGTGCGAACGCTATTCGAAAAACTGCGACCTTGACCGACTTCGGTCGAACTTCCACTAGGACAACTTTCGGAGAGTGAAGTGCAGGTATTACAAAGGAGTATGACCTAAAATGACACTATTGAACGAAACGCAAGAAAATTTTTACTGCCTTTAATACAAAAGTAAACAAAAGAAAACGATTTAAAAACATCATTCATTAATCAACGAAATGTTTTAAGAACGTTTGTATTCAAAATTAATATATTGCACTTTGCAATAAACACCATAAAATGTTGATAAGGTTCACTCTTTTCCAAAACATAGTAATACTACTTCAATAAAATACAGTAATGTTTAAAATACGTTTTTATTTAATGTGTTTTTTGACAAAGTTTTAAGAATTTTTTTTCAATGAAAAAATATTTTGTAAATTATCTTGTTTTTAAATGTAAAAAATATTTTTATAATTAAATTCATTCCAATGCGCAGCTGTAATAAAAACAGTACACGGCAATGAACGTGTTACTTTAACAAAAAATATTGTAGGTAAATAGTTGGTCTAGTTCTAGTGGTGTATCGCTGAGTATTTATCGGTTTTAACTTGATTGTGAAATTACAAAAAATTGTGCAAATTACCATTTTAATAAATTGATTTTTGTGATAGATATATTTTTTTAAAATGGTGGAATGTAGCAAGCTTATGTTTGAGCAACATTTTAGTAATGCAAAATGTTGCCAATTAACCCACCCTTGGACAAAAAGTTGTTTGGATATTAACACAATTATGAATTTTTTTCAAGGTGGCTTTAAATTTTTTGGATTATTTTATGCTGTAAGTATAATGTGCACATATATATATATAGATTATTAGATTTAATATTACATAATAAGTATTTTATGCTATGCTAGAAATATTTGTGACTTTTAAAACTTGTTTTTAGTAGTATATTGTATAAATAGAATAGTCATGAATTTTTATAAAAAAAATTAAAATTATAATCAAAAATACACACTTTCACTAAAATAATATATATTTTTTATTGTAAAATTTATTTTTAATTATTTCAGATGAGATTTATTGTAAGCGGTATGAAACCAAACAAAAAATATTTATTAAAACTATTAATGGAATATATTGTGTCAGGTGTTTTTGCATCGTGTGTTGGTATTGGACTCTTAGAATTCAGTTGTATTTTTAGGTATGGAAAACATGTATTATACTAACAACATAAAAAATTATATATAAGATATTTTAAAATACAGAAAAGTGAGAATTAAATATTCGTATATGTTGTGGAGTTGTGTGCCATGGTGATAATAAAAATATATTTAATGCTTTTGAATTATTATAATATATTATCGTGCTATATCGTTATTTGCGGAAGAGCGCGGTCGTGCGTGTTGCTCTTGAACCAAGCGCTAATGTTGCCAGACGTTATATTCATCTGGGTTGCAACAATGCATTTTGTAGTGCATTTTTTTACTCATAAACCCAAAAATTAAACGGTATTTGAAATGATGACATCTCGCACATTTTTGCTACGAAATATATATTTTAATTTTTAATTATTATATGTATATAAATATATAGATATAAATTAGGTTTCAGTGTCGGGTGTCAATGTTTAATGCGGAATAGTTCAGATGAATCGAAGTAATATAACAGATCGTTTTTATTATTTTAATATAATTATTATTGTTTTAAAAAACAGTTTTATATTTATATAATATAACTAAAAAAATTATTTTGATCCGGGTTTTTGTAAAATATGAAGAGCCTTAACGTATGGTAAATCTATACTCCTTTAATAAAAACCATCTATAATGTATCTGTGTCTCTAGGTTATTTTTACAGACGATAAATCCATATTTTTCATAAAAAAAAAACACTTATGAAAAAAATCAAACAAATTCTTACTGCACATTTATGGCTTATTCTCAGCTTTCAATGAAAATAGATTTTATTATAACATTTTTTTTACAGAAACCTCTTTGGAAAATTTTATTATTATAACTTAATTTTTATACCAACATTCATATCAGGATTCACATTTATATTCTTAGAGCCTCCTCACAGAAGATATTTTCTCAACAACGTGTTTGTTAATTTAGTACGAGATTTAATTATTTATTTATTATATAGTTGCAGTTATTACATAAAAAAATAATATTACAGGTGTTTGAATACTGGATAAGAACATTGGAATACAAGGGATACGTTAAATCGACGCATTTGAAGGCAACTATCATGTTTATGTTTGGAAGTTCATATTTGTTATATTTAATGCGACAAGAGCAAGAAAAAATAAAGAAAATGTCCTTCATATGGTAAATATCATCATAGTTACAAAATATGTATTAATTAATTATATTTTCAATCAATATTGCAGGTTCTTCACACCTCCAAAAGTTAATAGAAAATCTGCAACAAGCAACGATACTATATATCCTTCACATTGTCCACATGAAGATGTTTGCCAAAAATATATTTTTAAGGTAATATATGTATATAATATACAATGCTTTAAAACACTTAATAATCAAATGTTATCAAAAAATTTTATACTCGAATATTTTTAGGGAACTGTCCAAATGTTCTCAATCGGTTGCGCCATGTCAATTTTGAGAACAATCATCCCACTATTAGGAAATCCTATGAAAGCGATCAGATCAATCACCAAGAAGCATTTCACGCTAGGTCTATTTTTTGGAGGATACATAGGCATTTATAGAGTGCGTATGACTATATAAAGTCAAATTTATATCCCATTTAACTGAGACTTATACCAAATTTACAGCTGGTGACATGCCTCCTGTGTCAACATTATAAAAAAGATTCTACTCAATATGCCTTACCAGCAGGCTTCTTAGCTGGTTCGGCGATGTGGTTCAGTCCCAATTTGTCCATATCACTCGCTTCCATAACATCAATTTTGCACGTAAATATTAAATTTGCTATGGACCATTATGTATGTTTTATTATTTATCATTTTAATATTTTAGATATTAGTCAGTAGGATGTACGACAATAAAATGCTACCTGAAAAAATACCTTTACCTGAAATTCTATTCGGAATATGTTTAGCGATAGTGATACATGCTGGTACTGTACATTCTAATATTTGTCCTAATTACGGCCTAAGAATTAAGAGATTAGTTACAAATAACTTGTAAGTATTTATTTATTAATCGTTTTTTTTTTTAGTTTTTAATCTAAATATATTTTAGGTCTCTAATGGTTGAAGATGTAATTTCATCAGTTCCAATACATTAAACTTAGATTAATTTTTCGGTGGACTGGAATATTTTCTTTGTTTAATTTGTTTTACAAAACTATAAGATAAATTAGATTTTTTTATAAAATAATACTTTTTTAAACCATTTCTTAAAAAAAAATATATTATTTTTTACGTTGAAATAAATCGATATTAAAAATATTTATGATCAACATTTAAGATAAGAAATTTCATAGCAATTTATGTTTATTCTTACAATATTTTATTATTTATTTTCATATTGTATTATTAACTACTAATATATAGTTTTATAAATATACAAGTATTTTTATTTTTTCCATCGGGTTATACATATCTACAGTGATTTATTCAACATTTTTTTCATATTTTGAAGAGCTCCAGGTTTAAATTTTTTTATGGATAGCCTTGCAGTGGCAGCATGTGGGTCCTGCTGGATCAGATGCAACTTAAGACATTTTAAATTGCACAAGCACTTTATTAAAACTTATAAATTACTAAGCTCAGTGGATGTAACGTAAGGGTGCAGACTCAAGAAACCAAAACATTTTTGTAGCCCTTTATATATTATATTATTATTATTGTGGCGACCACAAGATGACCACGTTTGAAAAGATCTTTGTCTCAAAACTTGCGCTCATTCATTGTGACCGAAATGATCATCCATCAACAAGAAAACAAGATAATAGCGTAAAGACGCCCGTAGCCCGCGGATAACATACTGTCACTGGTACCCCTCTATACGATCACCACCGTAGTAGAGAGAGAGTCAACATTCGCTGTACACTCGCTACCACGCCATCTACTAGAGACGACTTTTGAGGACCTCTTACGGATATCATCCCTGCGCCAGCTTCTCTACCACCACTCGGAAAAAACATCTCATTTATTGTCACAACATATGTAAATATAATGAAATAAAACTCTTATCTGAAACACCCACTCGAAAAATCTTGAATTAATTTGAATTTTTGTAGGTATTTTTAAAAATTAAAATCCATATTTTAATAAAATATGAAAACAAAATAAACAATATGCTTTTAAGCATTTAATTTTAAAAAATCAATGTAATAATATAAAATTAAAATTATTAGAAAAAAAAATACAATACGTATGTAAAATTATGTTTCAAAAATGTAGAATAGACGATATATTTAAAAATGAATGAAAAAATATAAACATAAAATTAATTCAAAAAAGATAAAAACTAATAACAAAAAATACAATCTATTTAAGAATTCAGTTTTAAAAAAGTACGATAAATATCTTTAAGAAGTAATAAAAAAATATAAACACAAAATATTAAAAAAAAAATTAAAAAATTAATAACAATAATTCACGTGTATTATGTATTTAAAATTTTGGTATTTGAAAAACAGTATTGACAATAATAATAAAAAAACATTTTTAATCGAAAAATTTTCGTCTCACTTTTTTCTCAGCAAATTCTCGTACGGGTTTAAAACACAATTTATCACATATCTCATGTTTGATAGCTATTATAGCCAATCCGCTTAGTATATCTTGAGTCATTATGATCCTTAAATAGTATTTGATGATTTTTAATTTGGAAAAAAATATTTTACATCTTGCAACTGATATAGGCAAAGTTAATATTCGACCCAAAATTTAATGCTGTAATGAATTTTAATACTTTTAATATTCGGTTATTTTCTGATTTTAATGAGGCGGAGTCTTCTATGGGAAGGCCGGCCAAGGAAGAGAGCTTGGCAAGTGGTGACCTGTTATAAGCAACCCTTGGTGTAATATACCCTGACGTTTGACCAAGAAAAATATAAGTGCGCTGCTTGACGACCTAAAATCAACTGTTCGGTATGGCTCAAAATTAAACCAAAAGACCGAGAAAATCAAACTCTCTTAATTTTGATAATTCAACTTAATAAGAGTTCAACTCGATCTTTGATATGACTTGGAGACTAGATGTCGTAATACTACAACGATATCAGACACGTATGTATAATTATTGCACAAATAGTACCACTAAAGTTTTAAAATTTTGTGATTTAATAATAATTTATATAAAAAACTTAACGAATGCACCGCCAGGTTCCGCACAATGATAATTTTATAAAGCAAAAATAATATTTTTTAGTAACGAATACAGAAAGTTTTACTTTTCATAATATAGAGCGCAAAACTAAAGATAATGTATTGTATAATATTATATAATAAAATCGCAGAAATATGAGTTAAGTTAAAATATATTCTTATTTGTGATAATTGTTGCACAGTGTTATTGATAAAATAGATTTATTGGAAAATATAAAATTATTTTTAAGATTGCTTTATCGCATTTATCTTCGCAGATTTAGATAATATATGTACGTGTATATATATCCAATAATCGCAGCTGATATAACATATGTAATTCTAATCATAAAGACACAATATATTTATTTAGAAATATTATTTTTTAACACTCAATCGAACCTTTGATTGTAAAAATATAATGAATAAATATGAAACAGAAATTATTATATATACAACTCATAGATAACCTTACCTTAAGGTGACCATATTCTGAAAATATCAAAGAAGGCCACTAAAAATAAAAAGGTCATCTTGAATTTTTTTTATCTAAAGAAAGGTCACCTTGGACATTTTTCTTCAAAGGGGACACAAGGAAGACAAACCTTTTGAGGAGGACAATCCTCCTCGTCACCTCGTTAATAATGAAACTACGTAAAATGAAGAGCGAACATCTGGATTATTATCGCGTGGTTTGGTTTTAAAGATACGCTAACTAGTAATTTAAAAATGTATTTATATGGTTATGTTATATACAGATACGTATACAAAATTGTAAATATGCTGCAATATGTACACTATTCGAAAATATAGTATCCTGGCTCCTTCTATGGTCACGATTCGTCCTTATGGTAGAGACGGGTTTCTCAGAACCTTAGGCTTAAATTTAATTCCCGTTATTGACGTCACAAATTTAGGGGGATGGTGGCTAGCGGAATTGCAATAGTCTGTAAAACAGAAGAATAGTCTGTAAAGGGGCAAAATTTCCGAAAAGGCTGTGACATTTTCGGGTTTTGAGGTCGAAGAAATATGATTTTGCAAGCAAAAGAAGACCCAGAAAAAGTTTAATTAAGCATTTATAAAATACCATTATCAAGTGTTGAAATCGAAATAGTTGGTCTTGAAGGTCGGAAATTCATCGCTGGAGTGTCGGAGAAATATTATCGGCTGTAATCTATCGTGATGACGCTGGACTATCCACTCGTGCTGGAACTCCTCGGGGTCTCGAGAGCGGATCACTCTTTCTCTCTTAACACTTGGCTATGTGACCCAGATCCATGTGACTTGCCGATATTTTGACCCTTGAACAGTTCATTGAAAAAGTAAAGATAGTTTAAATAATGCGGAAATCGAATCAATATTATATTGGTAAAAAGAAAAAGACAATAATAAAAATTGATGTAAAAAAACGGTGAAAATCACATCGAGCATCAGTTAAAACACAGGTCAAGATGTTGAAGAAGTATTCTATGAAATATAAAAGACCATAAACTGGAACATTTACAATAATAATATGATGACGCATTAGGGATACGAAACCTGTCGAGTCATTATAGTCAAAGAAAAGTCACTCATTCATATCACTTAAAATGTTGGTCGAATTGAAACAAAAAATAATTAAATATTAAAGTTGTTCGTTACGGCACACTAGCGCAATTTCCAAGTACATATAAAGTCGTACGATCGGCCGTCTCTTACCGCACGGCGCGTTAGAGCGAGACGGCAGACGATCGACGAGGCCGCCGCACAGCGAAGAGAAACGTCTTTCTGACAGTTCAGTGTGGCGCTGTTTTGGCTAGGTGCTGGCCGTCTGCGCCCAGTGGGGTAGTTCAATTATGCAAATTGGGGGGGGGTAAAAATAAAAGTCAAAATTAAAAGTGAAAATGGTGGAAGCGAGCAAGCTGCTGTTCGAGAAGGCGTGCGGAGACGCCAAATGCTGCGAGCTGATACATCCTTGGGCCGAGGGCTGCTTGGACGGCACGGCCATCATGCTGTGGAACTCGATCGTCGGCAGCTACAAGTTTTACGCCGCCCTCTACGCGGTACGCAACATCCAACATCCGTCTGGCGAAGGGGCAAAGTGCGCTTCAATCCGTATCAAATTCTTGCTGATTGACCGACACTTTTTAATAACAATAACTTTGACATCTTACACTATTTTCCTTTTACAATTTTACTTATTACATGCTCGACATTACATGGACTAAAAATAAATTTAAAAATATAACATAATTCAAATGAATGCATTATTCGCTATATAAAATGTTACGTAATGTGACAAATAAACAAACGAGTAATTTATTCAAATATGCGGCGCAAGTATTCGGAAAATTATACAATGACAATAATTGCCAATTACTTTTGAGTATCTAGAATCTAGTCGAGTAAACTCCGCTCGGTGATAATTAAAATTGATCATTTCAGCTCTTTCCAGGGGGAAGCAAAACTTAGAATCCGCGTCAAAAACAATAAAATCGTTTTATAACAATATTACAACTTACAATTTTGACCAATAGGAGAGAGCACAAAAAACAATTATCCCTTCTCAGTAGTCAAAAATCCAATAAAATCGTGCTGTCTCGTCGCAGTGCGAATGCCTGTTACCGAGCGTTCCCAATGCAACAGCGACGGCACCACTTTATTGCTTTGTATTGCTTTTGACTTCTAACAGTTCAATTATATTACTTATTATATGCTAATAGAAATATATATGTATCTACAAGCGAAAATATAACTTCACTGAAAAATACACATTCACTGTAACATTTGTGCATTGTGTGCATGAAGCATCGCCAAATAAATTATATTTTTATTAGTAAAAATATATATATATATCTACCGGTGAAAATGTATTCTGATATGATTTCACTGAAATATTTCAAAAAATATTTTCAGGATAGATTCGAGACTGTTTTTTCTAAATTTTTATGAGAGATAACCCGAGAATTTCTGCTTTTAATCAAGGTCAAGTTCGCCAGTAAGTGGTCGTTTTTTTAATATTTCGATTTAATTAAGATGCATTTTGCTGACAAAATTCAAGAGAAGTGTCCCAAGTCGAGAGTAATGGTTTTCATGATGAAGGTTCTTGTCGGAAATTAATTCCGAATTAAATGATATGCATTATGCATGCACTTATATACCTTGGTTAAGATGGAGGAGATTTCTTTGCTCTGGTTTTTCTCAATTCAATTACGATGATTTGGTGTTGGAATCAATTTTGTTTGTTTCTATTGTCTTTCTTACCACTGTGGTTTGAACAGATGAAAATTTGCCAACACTACACTTGTCGCACCGCATTCCCTTGCATTTGAATATCTGTTGTTGACTCGTGGAAATGCTAATCCCTCAAAATGTACTTGTCAGCATATCAATTGCACTTGTCTACGAGTTGTGAAGTGTAGTAGCATATTTATTTATTGCGCTTTTAACACGTATATGCGATGGTGACCGTATTATTGCACACACGAAAATTCTAAATATAAGTGATTGTTTGATTGTCAAATATATTTTACTTTTAATTCCAACTGTTTAATATTTTTAAATTAAAATTGTATATAATTGTATATTTTTAAAACATGATATTTTTAAATTCAAATCATATTAACATATGACATTATTTTTTATATATATTTACGTATTCTTGAATATACATATATCTGTATATTGATTATCTATGATCAGAATATTCGTTATTTGCAATTTTCGCTGTGCGATCAACAGACCATATGCGATAAGCCCTTCTTTCACTGACGATGCGTATTTGCAATAAGTGCAAACAAATTAAAATCGACGATTTACTAAATACATACATATATCTGAAATCGGCATGTAGCTTTACATGTTATCAAAAAAGTCATTGTCAAACAAATATTGATGTTTTTTAGTGTCCTATGAACAACAAAAACATATATTGAATTGTTACATACATATTCTTTTTTCTATTTAAATAAATAATACTTTTTTCCTGTTACTGAAAAAATAAAAATTGGCATAGTTTTAAATAAAATTAGTTATAATAATAAATCAAATAATTATCTGTATTATAAAAAAATGTTTTTTTTTTACTATACATAATATGTTATCATATTGTTTTCATTTATGACTATATAATATATTATAATATTTATTTTTAGTATTAACTGTTCTATTATCTGTTTTTATCTTTTTGTAACATTGATGTTATTGTTTTAGGTGCAACTGATCATAAATGGAAAAAAACTAAGCAGAAAATATTTACTAAAACAATTTAGGCAATATATTTTTTCCGGCATGTTCGGATTTACAGTCGGCACAAGCTTTGTTACGCTGAATTGCATACTTAGGTATACAAAATATTGAGGATATAAAAAATAAATATAAATAACAATACAAATATTAATTTATATAATTTTATATTTGCAGAAGATTTTGCTTCAACAGATTTCATTACTACACCACAGTGTTCTTACCGATGTTCATTAGCGGCGCTGGTATTTATTTTGAGCCTCCATACCGAAGATATCTAGTAAACAGCACATTCGTAAATTTGGTATGTTTGAAGCTTATCTATATTATATAAATTGATTTCAACGTATTCTTGATACTATACGATATCACTAAATTCCTTATCATAGATATACACGACAATTTTACAGTGATTTCTTTCGTATATATTCGAAATTTTGGTTGTTCTAAAAATGTATTACTATCTATGCTTGAGCTAAAATTTTTCACCTCCTATTTTATTTTTCTTCCCATAAATGTTTGAAGAGTCTGACTCGTGACGTGTGCATGGTCAATTTATTGCGATGTAATCAGTATGCGCAGAACGTAATTTATTCCTCCTAAGTGATACATTTTTACCTAACCTAACCATAGTATACATACGTATATTTTCAATATCCCGTATTATTAAAAATATATATTTATAATTTTAAGTACATAAGATAAAATAATATCATTTTTAAAGGTGTTCGAGCATTGGTGGAGAATGATGGAATTCAAAGGATACGTTAAATCGACACCAATGAAAGAAACTATTATGTTCATGTTCGGAAGCTCGTATCTGTTTTATTTGATGCGGCAAGAGCTAGAAAAATCAAAGAAAATGTCATTCATTTGGTAAAAAGACTATTGTTAAATTACAGACATGAATTAGCACATTTATGATAATTATAAAATGAACATTGAAGGTTCTTCACACCTCCGAACGTCAATAAAGAACCCGTAACAAGTAATGGATATATCGCCAGCGAAAACAAAAAATACCCTTCATATTGTCCGCACCAAGAAGTCTGCAAAAAATATGTGTTCAAGGTAACATATACTATAATGTAACTGTTTTTGTATCACTAATAAATACTAGGGGTTGTCGGAGATTCTGGAAATTTGTCAGCTCTAAAAGTGTTAGAATATCGCTTACGTTTCATGGCATAGTTGTACTCCATCTTAAATTACCAAAAAGCAACCTCGAAACATCGCTAAATTGTCACTTTCTGCAGATGCACTTCCCCGACCTATAATTGAGAGTAAAGTATTCAACAAAGAACACTTCATTTGAGGATCTGAGAATGACTTTTGAGAAGTTTGTGATAAGATGTTGAAAATATTGTTTATTGCTTTGATAATTTATCGGTAATTCACATCCTATATATTTATCTTTATTGCCGGTTTGTATCCATATTTATATCCTACTACCTTCTTACTGTGCATTATAGTACAACTTTAGTTTCTCAAGTTACTGTCTACTCGATAAAGAACTTACTAAAGAGTGGGGTCAATAATACATAAATAGTCGGAGACTTTCTGTAGTGAATGGTTTACTACACTTGAGAGTAAGAATTGTAACATTCAGTCTTGCTCGTCACTGCTAGAATATCGGCGCTTGTTGTCTTTCTTATAATGTCATCTAAAGCTTGACAAATACGTTTACTGCGGCAGCTGTAAGGAGATGGTCCTATTTATATGGGTTGTCATTTCTACTTTAATATCATTATAATAAAATATCACACTATACAATAACAAATTACCCAAAGATGATATGTCAAATTACATTGCTATGACAAAATAGTGTTATAATTATGTCTTCTGATTTTTTATATAATGTTCTTAGATGAAAATAAATTTAAATGATTTTAGGGAACTCTCCAAATGTTTTTAATCGGCTGCGCCATGACAATGTTAAGAACAATCATCCCACGATTAGGAACTCCAGTGAAAGCAGTGAGATCGATAACAAAAAAGCATTTCATGTTAGGTTTATTTTTGGGAGGATATATAGGCATTTATAGAGTAAGTATGTTTGTTTTTTATCGAACATAACTGAATTGATTTACAATATATTATGAATTTTTCAGTTTGTAACATGCCTGCTGTGTCGACATTACAAAAAAGATTCTGCTCGGCATGCCTTACCGGCAGGATTCCTCGCCGGTTCTGCGCTGTGGTTCAATCCTAGTATATCAATATCGCTCGCATCCATAACGTCAATTTTGCACGTAAGTATTCAATACAATATGATTATAAATTTATAGTATATTCGACTAATTTAAATTTTATTATTATAGATATTAGTGAGTAGAATGTATGACAATAAAATGCTGCCTGAAAACATACCTCTGCCTGAAATGCTGTACATGTTATGTCAAGCAATACTGTTTCACGCTAGAGTTATGCACCCTGATAACTGTCCACGATACATTTTTAGGCTAATGGACACGGTCACTAGTAAAAAGTATGTTTTTATTCATATATATATACATAAAATAGATTCATAAGTCGCTTTACTGTTTAAAAAAATGAATAACTTTCACTACTATTTATTTTTAAATTCCTGAGGATTTACTTTTGTAAAATTATCGATAGAATAATGCATGAGTATTGAATTTTATTTACATAATTAGTATTCCATTGTTTTAATGCAAAGAGCGTACAAATGCTGTTTATGTATTATAAATCTATTCATGATACAAATGAAAATTCACTTGGTTAGCATTACTCATCACCTAAAAAAGTATTTGTATGCAATTTTTGGTGAGTGTTGAATCGAAAAATAGCTATTGAATCGACTGATTTAGAAACGGTATAATGAGTACTAGACGATGAGTGTAACGCTCGACCAAGCATTGGAAATAATCTCTAATAAAATCCAAGAAGCAGTGGGAGGGTGAAATGTATGTGAGGGGGGGGGGAGAGGATTGAATATATTTTCCAAATGGTCCTAGAATGCAACCAAGTATTTTTTTTCATTTGAAATATATGTCGAAGAAAGATGCCCCTTGACTCGTAAAGAAAAAGAGAGCCAATGTCTTTAATTCTCCATAATTAATTATAATAATATTCGAGGAATATTTTTCGACTTCTGCTCAGTCGCTTCCTACTTCATGTTCTTGGTCTTCAGTACTGACCATCAAAGAAACTGAGCACTCAGATCTTAAATACGGATTTAATAAGTTCTTCTAGACCTGATTTAATTCCCGATTTTATTTTGAAGGGTTGCGAAGTCAGTCTCGCTGCTCCTCTAAAATGTATTTTTGATCTGATTCTCAAAACATCATCATTTCCTGATCTATGGAAATGCACAAAAGTCACCCCTATTCATAAAAAGGGTGACAAATTATATATAAAGAATTATAGACCAGTAGCAGTGTTGTCAGCTCCTGCTAAATTATTTGAAATAATTATTCATAAATATCTCTACAATCACTTTCAGCAAGTTTTATTAGACCAACAGCACGGGTTTCGTCCTGCCCGTTCCACTGTTACTAATCTTCTGTCGTTCACCAAAACGGTGACAACTTCTCTCGATGCCGGAATTCAAGTAGACTTCGTGTATACAGATTTTGAGAAAGCCTTTGACAAAGTTTGTCATACGTTATTATTAAAAAAATTGTCGAACCTCGGTTGCTCAGATAATTTAACTCGGTTATTTTCGAGTTATTTAAGCAATCGTAGACAGTTTGTAACCTATGGTGGCCGATTATCAAAAGAATATTTTACCCCTTCGGGGGTTCCTCAAGGATCCAATCTGGGACCTCTGCTTTTTGTGTTATTTATTAATGACATAAATACAGCAATTAAAAATTCAAGTTTTCTTCTGTACGCAGATGATTTAAAATTATATAAATGCATTCGATCTGTTGCGGACTCCTTCTCTCTACTAAGTGATTTAGACTCTCTGTGGAGATGGGCTTCCGTTAACCGTCTGCCCTTTAGTGTCGGAAAGTGCCATACTGTTTCATTTTCTCGATCCCGTTTGCCATCAGCTTATTTCTACCATCTCGGTGGTAACATTTTGACTAGAGAAACTTCCATTAAAGATCTCGGAATCACTTTCGAGAGCAAATGGAGGTTCTCTCTACACATACACGACGTCTGTGATAAATCTTCCAAGATGCTCGGCTTTGTTATGAGGAATGCCTTTCACTTTGACGATCCGTCAGTTATTCGCATCCTCTATGACACCTTAGTCCGTAGCATTCTTTAATCGGGATCTATAATTTGGAATCCCCGAATAGCCAAATATTCCCTTTTAGTAGAAAAAATTCAAAAAAGGTATTTAAGATACCTTTACAAAAGGACATTTGGTTATTATCCGTTCTTATATCCCAGCGCCTTTCTTTTAGGAGCGTTGGGATATGATTCGCTGAATTCTCGCAGAAAGCTGTATGTCACTAAGCATTTTTTCAAACTACTAAAAGGTGCTGTCGACAATCCAGCTATTCTCGAGGAATTCCAGTTTTGGGTTCCGGAACATTTTCGAGAATCACGATCGAGACCTCTTTTGATGGCAGTTAGGGCTAGGACATCCGCTCTTGCCGACTCGCCTATAGCTGTGGCCATACGGCTCCTTAATACGCTGGCATTGAAAATTGATTTATTTAATGTTAGCTACGAGGATCTGATCCGGTTTATATCTTTTAATTTTGATATTTTATAATTTTTTTTGTTATGTTTAAGTATTGTTATATTTATTTTTATATATACGTTTTTTTTATGTTTTGTAAATTTATAATTTGCTTTCGACCATCGTGGCGCATTGGGGTAACCTGTTAGGCCACGATGGTCTTAATTTAATCGAAAAATAAAAAATAAAATAAAAAGGCAGGTTTATGCTCCCAATTTTTCCAATGGAGCAGTTATATAAAGGAGCAAATATAGCGATTAGAACATCAAACTTTTTCTTACTTCAAAACAGAGAAGTGGGCTTTTTAAGATCTGTTTTACCCTCATATCAAGATTGCTTTTTGGAGGACTTTAATTAACTTGAGTACATAGCTAATACCGAGACAAGGCTGCACCTCAAGGAGTCGTGCAAGAGAACGTTGAAGAATCCGCCCCCACTACCTACAGCGTATGTATCTTTTATTGCCAGGACGTTCTTCCAGGCCTGATTTGCTTCCGGATTTAATTTTAAAAGGTTGCGAAGTCAGTTTCGCTGTTCCTCAAAAACATATTTTTGATCTATTTCTCAAGACAACTAATGTTTAGAAATGCACAAGTCAATTGTACAATTCATAAAATTGCTGACAAATTGTGCATAAAGAACGGCAATAAATTAAATGGTCAGAATTTAAATCAACTTTGGATCAGAATAAAAATTAAATCTCGGTCAGAATTTTATTAAGAACCTGGTAATAGTTATATTATTTAGGGTCAAAATAAATATCAAATGGTTAGAATAAAAATAGCATATGGTCAGAATAAAAATATAGTACGATCATGTGAATTTAAAAAAATATAACATTTATAAATATAAATGTGCAATGAATTATTTATTTAATATAGAAATATCTAAAATATCTCGCTCTTACCAAAACTGTTGGGACAGGTTAGGTGCGAGCGATCCTCAGTCAGATCATTGAACACCCCACGAATAACTTAACAAATATATTTAATTGTATGTATTCAAAGAGACAAACGAAACAAAAGCCAACCCACCAAGTTGGCCCTAAAACACCTTCATAATGACCATGTATTATGCTGACCATCTGTCAACATAAAACTGACCTTGGGAAAAATAAGCAGAAGAAGTACAGACAAATGTCACATCTCGCATATTACGCTATGTTTTATGATAGCTATCCTTACCAATATTACTATAGACTTCTGATATAAGAGTACTAGTCAAAGTATTTGCAAACTGAATTTTGGTCTATAGGAGGGCATAAAAACAATTATCACTTCTCAGAAGTCAAAAAATCACGTCAAAAGCAATAGAATCGTGTCGGCGCCGTTGCAGTGGGAAGGCTTGGTAACGCCGAAACAATTATACTGCTTTTGGTGTGGATTTTTGACTTCTGAGAAGGAATAATTGTTTCTTGCGCTCTCCTATTAATCAAAATTCAGTTTAGATATGCTTCATTCAATTCTCACTTATTGTTAGTCGTAATGCTATAAAATGTGTTAATATGAACGCTAGATAACCGAGCGTTTCCACTGCGACGGCAACGGCACGATTTTATTGCTTTTGGCGTGGATTCTAAATAGGAAGCCACTTGAATTTGGTCATTTAATGAAATACTATGAATCTTAATTAAATGGAAATATTAAAAAAAAACGACCACTGACTGGCCAACTTAGTCCCTGCAGAAATTTTTGTTAAGGAAGAGCAAAATTTTTGAGGAGGGCGGCTGGTCACCTTATAAATACTGGCCAATTAATATAAATGCTGACAAGTCCAATTTAAATTCTAAACATTTAATATAAATTCTGGCCGCTTATATTCTGACCCATGTAATATAAATTCTGACCCGAAAAATACGAGCCATAAAAAACTATAGACCAGTCGTTGTCGTCAGCTTATACTAAATTATTCGAAATAATTATCCATAATTTCGTTCGTCTTCATTCACTCCTAGAAAGTTTTGCTGAACAAACGACATGGTTTTTGCCTTACCCATTCCATGGTCACTAACCTCCTTTGTCAAAACCGTGACAAAATTTTTTAATGCAGGAATATAAGTGAACGTCATACATACTTATTTTAAAAATGCCTTTGACAAAGTTTGTTGTGGATCTTTATGAAAAATTGTTAGAACACGGTTGCTCGAATGATCTAACTTGTTTATTTTTGAATGATTGTAGACAATACTGACCTATGGCAGTCGATTGTCAAAAGAATATTTATTCTTTTAGGAATTCGTCAAGAGTCCAACCTGGAAGTCGTTATTCATTAATGACATTAATACGTCAGCTACAAATTTCAGTTTTCTTTTTATACTGATTGTTTAGATGCTGTGAGATGAGTGATTTAGATTCTCTATGGAGATAAGCTTCTGTTAAGCGTCTACCCTTTAATGCCATTTTCCCAATTTCAATTACCATCAGAATTTTCCTATGATCTTGGTAAAAACATTCTGCCTAAAGAAACTTTCACTAAAGATCTCAGAATAACTTTTGAGAGCAAGTGGATGTTCTCTCTACACGTAAATGATCTCTGTAAAAATCTATTATGATGCTCGGCTTTGATACGAGGAAAACATTTAATTTTAACAATCCATCAGTTATGATACTTTAGTACGCAGCATTCCTGAATCAGGATCTATAATTTTGAATCCCCAAATAACCAAATACTTGGGTCTTCTGATCTGCACGATCTGACTCACCTATGACTGTCATCATCCAGCTTTTTAATACGTTGGCATTGCATGTTGAGCTCTTTATTATATAATTTAATTTTAGTCACACTACTATTTATTCACAAGGAATGAACAGCAGTGCTACTATTTTAGCCTGTCATATAGTTCATAGTCCAGTCAAATAAGGGTTTAACCTCGGAATGAAAGATAACAAGCTGAAATTTTGCACAGACCTTTGTTTTGGCATTCTAAAGATAGGGTGAAAAGTCTCATAAGATATCGTGTCTGCTAATCAATATATTAAAGGTCAAAGGTCATAAAAATCGTTTTTTTGCAAATATCTCGCCTTTTTTGCGTTGCATGTTATTAAATGTTTCACAAAACTTATAGAAAATAAAATTTTCTACAAGTTTGTTATGATTTATTTCTTCGTATGGTTAATGGTTTTCGAGATATAGCGCGGGGAGTGGGAAGCGCGCATCCGTTTATAGGATAACGCTATGTAAACTACGGAGCCAGAGTTACCTGCACATTCTTCCACAGTTTCATAGAAAACATCGCAAATTGTTATCTGCTGAATGAAACCATCTAAAGCATTATAACTTTTAATCTCCATATCTTCAAAAATCATCATCGATAATGCAAAAAGTAATAGCGTATGGCCTCTGATACTTCTCGCAAAAGCGTGACCATCCAACATTTTGTCGACAGAATTCGAAGCATAAATTGTACTGAGAGCTTCCTTGATTCCGCTTCCATTCATTATATACCCTATGCATCCTATAAAAGACATAAGCATATGAAAGCCTCCTAGTTTCACAACTACTCTGGACAAGTCTGAGTTAGCATCTGAAGCTGCTACGATTTCACGTGCTTTTATGTACAACGGCTGATCAAAAGTTATTAAGCATGTTCTTTGTTCATGTTTCTTGGCAGTGTTTATAGCACACTGTAATGTAGTGTAAATTGTGTCCATATTACTCGCAGGATGATGAATAAAAGTAAGAAACAGAATCCGAGAAGTTACAAAGTTCTCATTGTTTTTTGTAAGTTGTTCAATAAATCCATTCCACCCTGGCAACGGTGAGATATTTTTCCACTTTCCGTACATCCGTAGAATCTACATCATTAAAATTTTGAACTTGAATCTCTTGCTCAATCCGGGTACGACATGATTTTCATACACTAGAAGGGGTATATGTGATAGTGCTGCTAACTCCTTTGCACTTGGTTTTGTTGTAAATTTCTTTATGCGGTCATCAGATATAACTTCAGATTTTGGAGTTATTATTTTTATCATTCCCATTATATGAACAGTATTATAGCCATCAAGAGTATAAATATTTTTCTGCATTATCTGCTGCATACTGTACTAAGGCACTTGACTCTGATGGTTGATTACGAGGCTGTGGGTGATAAACAGCTGAAATTTAACATTTTACAGTATCACTATATGAAGCGAAAAACCCTAACCTGGACAAAACATCCAAAAGTCTTTTTGGATGTTTAATAACTGCGAAGAAAAGGACCGTTTTCGTATGGAAGTCATTATAGCATGACTTATAGATGTGTATTTCGTTTTAAAATGCTCCGCCTTTCCTTTTCTGTTCTTTATAATAACTTCTTGCAGAAAATGTAATAAAGTTTTCGGAATTTCTTCATTAATATTTTACTCGGGGGCGGATAAGACTTGGTCTCAACAACAGAAGATCGAATATCTTCTCCAATAATCGCCGCAGCAGCTTCCACTACGCGCAAGTGTTCTTCTTCCGAAGTGCCTTTTTTGTTTTCATACCAAGCTATGGATAAAATTTAAGCTTGAGCATTGCGAAAAAAAAAATAGGGAATGATCCAATCTTCTTTATAATTATATTATCAGTTAAATATTTTTCTTTTAATTTGGAAATGATCTTCTTATCATCTGGTACATACTCCGTAAGGACATCTCTCAACTCTTTCAATTTTTTCGCACAAATTTCTTGTCAACCAATATTTCATTTTTAATTCCTAATAATAAAATGAAGAAAGTAATAAAATTATGGTTCAAACGACTTGCCGAGACCACTTTTTTCACGATTGTTTACTTTTTCAAAGTTTATACCAAGTTGAGCAGGTAGAAATACTCGCTGGATTCTATAAACGGATGTTTAAAAATTTCAGCTTTATATCTTCCATTTTTTTCGCCTTATTTGACTGGACTATATAAGGTATTAGCAGGCGAGTCCTTTCTAACCTCCACGGCTTTGGTTTTTGGTATATTAATTTATGGTAATGTTCATTTTTATAGTTGTCAATCGAAGTTTACAAAACAATTTCATTTTTGTTATTATAAAAAAAGTACAAAGATTATTCAATATCTAAATAGTAAAGCGAATATAACCACAAATATATTAAATGTTTTTTTTTATTTCAGGGTACAAGTGATTTATGATTCATTCCTAAAAATGTTGATAAGTTGCTAATGTTACATTATTATTATTTATTAATAATTGCGTATATTATTATTGTTATTTTTTTAATAAATTTTTATTACACTATCATTTATGTTTTATTAATTAGTGAATAAATAAAAATATGCGTTATATAAATCATATATTTATTGGGAAAATAAACATTTTCGATAATACTACATTGATACGATTAATTGCACAAAATATTTTTTTTAAATAACATATTGATTTATAGTCTTATACAATGATATAAGTATTATTTATAGGAACAAAACATGCATATTTAAAAATTGATAATATAGTCAACATTTGGATAAAATTTTGATAGTCATCATAATATATTTAGTTTTATAATATTGTGGCTAGAATCGAGTTTTACCATTTTTATTACGCTACTCATCTGTAGAAGTCATTTGTTATTAAAGCTATATTATTAACAAATTAATAAATAGTAGATGTCTTCAATTGTCAAGATGAGTATCGTTACTATGTCGTCATGTTTCAGTGGTACTTACAATTTTATTAATAATAATGTAAACGAGAGGTAAATAACTGGAATGTATATTTAAAGTGCATTCACTCGGTATAATCAAATCATAATCAACCGATGTGACATTTTATATTTTACTATGAAAAAATATAAACTAAGAAGAAAATGGAAGACGTAATAATAAATGTTATAGATCAGTTGGACAATAATTTGAGGCACTGAAATAAACACATTGAACATTAAAGTATGTGAAATTGCTTCAAAGATCAATATAAATAAGGGTCCAGCCCTTTAAATCTAATAAATATTTATTTAATGAGTGGATTAAAAAAATCTATTTAACACTATGTATAATAATTAAACTTGTGCGGTATCTCTATATATTTCATACGATGCATGAGATTCAGAAACGAATATAATTAATAATATAAAAATATAAAATTGAACACAGTCAAGATAAGTACAATAGATTCGTTAAAATAAATATAAAGTCAGACCTTAAATTTTTAAAATTAGCAAGGCAGAAGTTAGATTAGGGATTCCTTCTAGCCGATTTTTTACGAGTATTACAAAGATCGCATCGTCACATAGTAAATGTAAAGAATCCGGTTAATAAGTCAATCAACTAATAATAATAATTAATATGCATTATATTACAGAATTGTAAGAAGAAAAAAATATCACATTATAATGTTTATAAGATTTTTCAAATATACATATATTTTTTTAATACTTATTGTTAACTCACAATACGCTACAGCGAATACAAAACTTCTAAGGTTTTTTACTTAATAAAATGATGGATTAATTTGGCAAATGTTGGTGAAAGATTAAACTGTTTTGCACGCGCGGAGAAATACTGTACATTTATAAATTTATATATCATTGGGTCGATAAAAGGGAAATGTCGAATTTTAATGTAAATGGAATGTAAAAGAAAACTAAAAGTATTTTATCAACAGTTAGAAACAAGTTTCATGCCGATTAAAAACATAAAACGTGATATTTGAGCTCGGTCATCATATTTTTATATTTTACAAAAAATATATTAGGGTTCAAATTTTTAATTACTTCATTAGTCTACAAAAGTATACATTAACTGCTTTATTTTTCACATCAGAATCACAAATGTATTACTACTGTTGGAATTAACAATTATACAGTGATAATTAGGAATGTTTCGATATAATAGCACATTCGCTCTGGTTATAGTTAACTAAACATTTATTTTTGTTATGAATTTGCAATATTTTATTTTTAATCTAAAGAAAAAATAAATTATTGTTATATCAATACATATACGTCTACATTAAATAAGCTTTAAGAGAAGTGAGAAAAAATGTCCATATATGTTGAATCTAAATAGTAACAAGGTTAAAAAATTCGACATTTCAGACCCATCAACGAACACAATATTTATATAATATAATCATAATGGATCGTGTTAAAACACACATAGTCAGTTTGTATAAAAGTTCACGTTAAATATACTATATATGCATATAATAATTATATATTATGCGATACAACGTAGAGCTCCCTCCTTTTGAACTGCACATGTACTTTGTCGAAACCGAGGCTCGAGTTTCCGAAATGATCCGCTTGTTAAAATGTGTAATCGGAAACTTCATAAATATCGTAGAGGAGATATGTCGTCGACGAGAACGGAACGTATCCGAGTCGAGAAGCCACGGCCTTTAACGACGGGTGCAGCTCAAACAGCGGAGGGAGCTGGTAAGTGTCAGTGCCACTTGGCCTTCTGCGCGAATATGTCAGCTCGCAGATTCTGTGCGAAGCAGATGCCTAAAATCTGTGAATGTGTAAGAATAAATAAGTTTTTTTGTATTAGTGTAAGTAAAATTATCATACATACAAGGTTCCAACTAGAAGTTCAAGGAATTTAAATAAGCAAACTGAAGTATTTGTCAATTTTATTGCGGTGTTAATTTACTTGAATTAAAGACTGGAAGACTGTAATTTTTCCAATTTAATTAAATGAACGTGTTTTCAACTGACATAATTTATTGAAGCGAGAAATCGATTTCATCATCTTTTACAATATGCGAAAATATTGCTCATTATTGAAGTAATTTAAAGCAACAAAATTCAATGCCATTGACACCAACCCTTTTTTAACATTACAATAAAGAGCATTCGCCTAAAATATCCAGATAAGTGGAAGGTCAACGAAATGTTTCTTCTTTATTTGAATGATGCGATGGGCCAACGAGATAAGGGATGACTCATTAATATAAATTTATGTGAGTCATCTAAAACTTCTAAATTTGAATTTACCAGAAACCCTTCACCATCATTAGACGATTGTGGACTATTCGAAATGCAGACGAACGTAAGAGAAAGAGCACCGTTTTCTGATATATTTAAAACGTTGTCTTAAGTCATTTTATCACCAAGTGACATATTTATTACAAGGTTATTTTGAAAGAAACGAATGCTACATTATTTTTTTAATTAAAAAAATTACTGAACTTTTGGATAGAACATTATAAAGATTATATGAATGAAATACAATAGCATGCAATAATACGAACATAGTGTGTTAAGCAAAAAGGCACAAATGCATATGTGGAAGATTGATTATAGAAAATTTTTAAGTTATTGTTTAACTATGGTAATCATTTATGTATACCACATACGCATTTAATAGCTAAACTGCATACATTTATAAAATGCTTACCTGAGCGAATGCGATTACTACAGCAGTTGAAGCGACAACTAGTAGATTACGATCAAACCATTCTTCAGCCGCTTCAATGCAGCCCTTTTCGTATATTATTTTGGCAGCGTCAATTAGCTACAAAGGTAAAAAATAAAAAAAATAACATCATGCATAAATTATAGAAAACGAGGAAAGTAATCAGACTCAGTATTTAAATGAGTTTTTAGTGAAAAAATAATATCAAATAACGTAATTCGAAATCATAAAATATGAAAAAGACGACATGCAGATTCCTAAAAAATCGTGCCCAATAAAGAATAATTGAAAATCGTTGCTAAGTATATCGAGACATGCTGCTGATGCACCTTTAGCACCATGAGCGCTACACAGCTCCCAGCCACGGGCAGCAGATTGGACTCCAGCCACTCCTCGCCCGCCCGCAGACACCCACGTTCGTAGATGTTCCTTTCGGCTGGCTAAGCACACCCACAACGTCTCATCATTCAATACAAGGCTTCTCAATCGAATATTTATTCGAATTTTTCGCCCATTTTCAAAACTATATGAATATTCGTTCATACTATCTCAAATAAAATTTGAAAAAAACTTAGAATGAAGCAATTTGTATACTTGAGTAACACAAGTAGTCGCTTTTTCTTATTTTTTTTTCGAAATGAGAGACAAGATGCTTTTTCTCAACAACAAAAAATGCTTTTATGGCTTTGAAAATCATTTGTGAATAAAAAAATGTTTATCGGCGGTATCTACTACGACTGAAATTCACAGAATTCGTTCATTGAACGAAACAAAATGTTGGAGAGGTCCACCCTTTATTATCGTTCAACGCTTGTCGCAAAAACATGTGTGCATTGCAATTTTTTGTGTGTTAAGTTTTTGTATTTGTTATTTCAAGATGCAAAGATTTTATTTCAATCAGTTCAATAATTCGATCACGGTATCATGTATTTAAAATGTTCCATCAATTTTATTAAATTAAACATTTTTCTTTTGACACCCTCACTGATCAGTAATTCACTTAGCATCATGTTACACATATTTTATAAAATTAAAAAAATTGAACAATTATGAAAGTAATTAATGATTAATAAAAATAATTATTATTAACCAAAAATTATTTTATAATTAAATAATATTTAATAGGCAATCAATTATTTTTTTGTACTAATTGGAAAAAAGTTACAAATATATTTAAATACTTAATCCATTTTTTATTTAATATTAGAATAGTTGAGAACAACGAATAATTAAGAACCATATTTAATACCCACTTTACACTGTATCGAACATGCATCCTTATTGTTCATTCGGTAATTTTGTAAGAAACTGATCATTATACAGTGACTCATTTAAAAAACTGTATCAGTGATATTAAATTTAGTTTTAAATTTTGATATGTTAGTTATTTGGTGTTTAAAAGAACGAAACGAAAACATTGAAAGATGATCAACTCAAACGGCATGTTTTTATTTTTGCTTTTTACTTACACAAAAAAATCAACTTTTTAATTGTGACATTATTGCAGTCAAAGTGCGATGAGCTTCGTCATTATATAATAAAAAAAAATATTTTTGAAAATCATACTTATAAATTTTAGTCATTAGTCGTTAAAAACTCCCCTCCTAGCAATTTTAATTGCAAAATTTAACTAGATATGAATGTAAAATTTTTGCACAACAATTAAAAAATCGGGTTAAAACTGATTGTTTATATTAGAGCCACACAAGACATTAATTATCATTTGGTACGCTTGCTGACCAAAACAAATATTTTATAACATTATTTCATATTACTTCTTTAACTAACTAATATTTCATTTATCCGCAATATATGTTTCAGACTTCTCAGTACAGATATATATATAATAATTTAAACACTTTAGTAATATGATAACATATCTTATAATGTTTACTATACACTTCATGTATTACCTATTATTTTAGAATTTTACCATACCTCCTAAGACAATATAAAATAACAAAAAAATCTGCTCAATACTTACATATTCAGATTTCCGAACATCGTATCCACATTGTTTATTCGGCACAGCTTCGCGATGCCGGCAACAGCTGAAAGGTACTCCGCAAGCCTCCCGGCTTCCGACGGTCAACGAAGAGCAATTGAAATACGCATTGCGATCCCAATCGCGAGGACCTTCGATTCCGCAGCACTGCAACTGTTAACAAATCAACATATTATAGTAAGCATACACTATTTCAACTTCATAGTAATACTTTAACTATATTACCCATCCTTCCTGTATCCAATCGATCAAATTCTGTTGATCGGGATCTTCTCTATAATGCGTAATGAACGCTTGGAAACCGGTGGTTGCTTGTTGCTTTATCTGAAAAAATAACAAAATTACAAATCAGCTCAATTTTTAATAATTAGTATATAAAAAAACTTACCCAGTCTTTAGAAACGAATCCTAATACACCGAGAGTCAATTCGGATAAAAGAAGCAACGTTAAAAACACTGCGTACTAAAAAATAATATGTATTACTATATTTGTATATTTTTAGAATGGTAATATATTGATAAATTCAGCTTACACATGCTAATAAACAAGTGTTTTCTCTTAAGGCACCGACACATCCTGTGAATCCAATTATAAAAGTCATTGTCCCTGAAAAATGACGATGAACATTAGCATTAAATAATAAGAAGGAAATAAAATTGATGATAAGTATTTGATTTTAGCTGTAAAAAAAGTATGCTCACCGCAGCAAATGAGAATAAAAACGGGATCTAACGTGATGTTGGTCAACCGAGAGAGGTTGTTGAAGGTGTCCTTTTCACTCCACGCCCACACCCCGATTGCTAAAATTCCTAAGCCGAGTAACTGTAAACAAAGCATACATACATGATTAAATAATAATTAAGAATTAATATTTCTAAAAAAGATTTGACATATTGTGAATCAACGATTTATTATCATTATCAAAACAGGTTTACAAATTCAGGTCATTGACCATATATGACAATATTAGTCATTTGAATACTAACATTAATTTCTAAATGCATCATTTGTATATCATAACGCAATAGAAAAATTGTATCTATGTCAAGGTCAGATTGTACAAATGTAACATATTTTATAAATATTATATGAAAACAATAGCGAATTTTATGTCAATAAAATATTCTCAATAATTGAATTTAAGAAAGTGAAGGACATGTTTAATCGTCTATGTAAAACTTAATTAATGTAATTATTACTGCAGCCTGAACAATGGCTTCTACTAATAATACTTTGATCGTAAAATACAGTAATAACACAAAAATATTAATTTTTGAGATTAATATATGAATCAACTAGAAATGATTCATATTTTGATGATTAAATTATAACTCGTACATAAATGCATGTGCTACACAGTACTGCATTTTTAGCCAGAAAAATAATCTATGCAATGTTTGTAAATTTAAGTGAAGATGAAGAGATTCAGTTGCAGGAAAAATATGACAACCATCTCAAAAAGAAAGAGTACGAAACCCCTTTCCTCTGCGATTTAAGAAACCACTTTCCTCCACCAATGCCAGATAACAGATTTGAGCTGCGGTTAGGGAATATTAGTTCATTTTTTTCCGAGGGACTAAAGCCTCACATAACAGGGGCCTCATCACAGAAAACCCTAGGTGCTCTTAGATCTGCACCCTCAGCTACTGTGTCCCCAGTGGCAGCATAACCATTGTTTTTTTTATTTTTTATATGTGTATTTTTAAATTAACCAAATAAATATTCCAAAATTGTAATATAACATTTTATTTAGAATTGAATTATGAACCTGCTGTAAAGTAGATAAATTGGTTCTTGCGTGCAAGTTAATAGCATACGAGGTCAATTTAAATGAGCAATATATAAAATAATTGTTTCATAAAACGATTTTTTGTGCATTACAATAATAAAAATTGGGCATTAAATAAAGATTGAGCAATACTTTATTTGTAGTGTGCAATAAAACAAATAATATGTGCATTACAATAAATAAGCTGTGCATAATAAGTTATTAGTTAACTACAGCAAGTATTTTATTAAGCCGTTGGACAGATTTGGAGGCAGTTAGTCAGAACAGGGAAAACCCCATGAATAACTCTCTGCAGCGAATTTATTTAAAAAGAGGGCAACAAGATTTACCTTACATAAATGATTTAAGAACTTGTGGCCAACGACACCCGTTGTGTAACCAAGTGGTCACCCAACCAAGTACCGACCATGCCCAATGCTGCTTAACTTCGGTTGTTGGCTACATCAAAGCTAATGCACAGCTTATTTATTTTAATATACACCACAAATAAATGTTCAATCTAATATTTTTTATTGAATATACATATTTATTAAATGCTCATTTTTTATTATTGTAATGCACAAACAATTCGTTGTATGGAATAAAGTATTTATTTAAATGCACATACCCCTGTTAAATCGCACCCATAGCATATAAACAAATTCAAGAATTCCTGATCTACCTATGTCCTTGAATAAGGCATGATATTATTTACACACAGACAAGTGAACAATTTTGGAACAATGTAAAGCATATAGTTTAACCAAAACTAAGTGATTTCCAAGTTGCTTTAAATATATTTTTAATATTTGAAATGTACAATTGTCTTAGCCATATTTTCCAATTTTATTGTTTAACAAATGGAACTTTCTGATGCAAAATATGGTTTTAGTAATAACTAGTCTTTAATAAAGTGAATAATTTGTTCTTAATCGATTTTGGGTTTCCCGGTGACCAAACGGAAGTCTAGAGTGCAGCAAGGATCAAATTAAATGAGATAAGATCAGTGATTACAGATTCATAGTCTCTTGGGGTAAATCGTTCATTCTGGACATTCACTTATGCATATTATAATATGAATCGCTCTTGGCTTCTGATTTCGACCTATATTTGTTTAACTCACTAAACTTGTCTTTAGTGAGAGCAATCTTTCAATTTGACACAAAGGGAGAGACATTGATTTTAGTTTATCTTTGAAGGACTGTCTTGTAAAACCACAAAAGACCATAGAAATTGGTATAGTCGACGTATTTGGAGTTTTGGCCAAAACATCCGATCAGCTGGCGATGCATGTATAATATAGTAATTAAATTAAAGTGCGAAACGGAAGGTCGCGCGTCTACAAATCGAATGAGTCATAGTCGAAGGAAGAGGAAGAAAAAATAAAAAATATTTTTCTCCAAGGAAAACAAAGGCTGACCCAGAAGAGGACGTTGAAGCCGAAGATGAGGTACTTCAGGCAGCAGTTGACCTCGGAGGCGTCCCTGCGGTAGCGGAGCCTCGCGGCGGGCAGCGGCGGCGGCCCCGCCATGTCTCTCCGTCGCCAGAGCCCGAGCTGTCGGACCCCAACGCCCGAGAGCACCGGATGCCTTTCTAATCGCAATCGCCACCGTGGAACATCACTAGTCCGCAGCCACTTAACGAGAGCTGAATGTTTCTTTGTAACGAGCTCGTTACATGGGAACAGTTAACAAAATAAAACATAATATGTATACTACTACATATTCTTCATTACAAAATTCCTTAACCCTCTTAAAGCCAGATGATTTTTACCTTATATATACTAAGCGAATAATAAAATGGTGCAAGTTTAGCTGAACTCTAGTGTCCAAAGTCGAAAGCGAAGTAGTAGAATTGGTAAGTTCTGACAAATAGAAATTGCAGATGGAATTTCCTCACGCTCAATGTCGGCTGGTGACAATATAAACAAGGCAAAAAATCAAACTAAGCATAATATGAATTATACATATAGTGTCAAATCATAAAAAAGTTTTTAAAAAACAGACACAGATAACACTAAAGCGCCATGTAAACGATAAAATAATTTGTGTTTTTTATCTTTTGATATCTGCCATGCCGATCACGTTATTTAACTGAATAATTTTGGTTCCATTTCGGCGTCAAGTAATCTTATTGATCGCGTTATAACTTTCTCTTCTTATTAAAGCGCTCTTGCATAACGGCTATTTTTCAAGCAACTTGGCAATGCTGTCATGGGTAATTTCGGTACCTGCACATTCCTTTATATTTATATAAGGTGACCAGATTTTGAAAATATTAAAGGACATTAAAAAATAGTCGTCTTGGTAATTTTTGCTCATTCAATGATACTGAAAGAACTAAAAAAATGTCATTACGGAAATTTTTGTTCATTCAGGAATCCTTGCAGAAACTAAAAACATTTTTGTTCGAGGAAGACAAAGAAAGACAAAAGAAGGACAATCCATGTGGTCACCTTAATTTATATTAATGCCGATTGTGTTTTGTTCAAGTAATCCATCTAAATATCCAATTGTCATGTGTATCAGCGTAACAAATAAACTTGCTCTGTAAGTCGCAAATACTTATATCAATTAGTTTTTATTACGCTTTTACCGTATAATCAGTGGTGTAGTGACAAAAAAATAAGTGCCGGAGCGCTGAACTTACAACCTCCCCCCCTCCAATTTTTTAATAACAGTCAATATTAATATTTAAAAATATTTTTTTTTACTGTTTTTGTGAGAATAAAAAAAAATATTTCAACATTTCAGTAATGTATTATAGAATTTTCCTAATGTAACGTGTATTTTTATTATCCTGTTTCATGATTGCTACAGACTCAAGTGTTATCAAGGAATCACTGATAACTTATCAATTTTCGCATTTGTTTTCGCAAATAAAGTTTAATAAGTTAATTTAATTTATTCGACGGACGATATTTATATTTTACCAAAGTTCGCGATCTTATGTCAACCGAGGTTGCACTCCCCTGAATACGGTCGATACATTCGGTCAAATTTAAAAGAAAAGGCAATCGGCTGCAAAAGTGTTTGTATTATTTTATTTTTTAGATTAAATTAAGACCATCGTGGTCTAACAGGTTACCCCAATGCGCCACGATGGTCGAAAAAAAATTTTAAATTTATAAAACGTAAAAAAACGTATATATACATTAATATAACAATACTTAAACATAACAAAAAATTATAAAATAGTAAAATTAAATATTACAAATTGGACCAGATCCTCGTAGCTAACATAAAATAAATCAATATGTAATGCCAGCGTATTAAAGAGCCGGATGGCCACAGCTATAGGCGAGTCGGCAAGTGCGGATGTCCTAGCCCTAACGGTCATCAGAAGAGGTTTCGATCGTGATTCTCGAAAATGTTCCGGAACCCAAAATTGGAATTCCTTGAGAATAGCTTTTAGTAATTTGAAAAAATGCTTAGCGACATACAGCTTTTTGCGAGAACTCAGCGAATCATATCCCAACGCTCCTAAAAGAAAGTCGCTGGGATATAAGTACGTATATCCCAGCGTATATCACAGAAGAAAGACTCTGGGTTGTATGATTATGACTTTGTACAAACAACCCATAGAATTGGACTGGCTATTTTTACTTTGATGTGAAATTTTCGGTACGTTTTAAAAATTTGAAGATTTATAAAATGTACAGGAGTGCGCACCTGCCTCTAAAAAAAGTGCCAGAGCGCCGCCACGGCGCGTTCCGGCCACACTACACCACTCCGTATAATTGCTATAAATTTTCGTTCCATGATCGACAGGTAGTCCTGACAAAGACAGGTTGATTTCCCATTATAAATACCTTATTAATATGTTTAAATAACAGCAATGTGTTAGGCACTGATTCGATGATAGACGCCACTGATTTAGCCTTTGATTTCATTCTGGTATCTCACTACATATTTAGTTGTTGATTGTATCATTTTAACCCCATTGTAACACATTGGGCTAACACTTGTCATGTTACAAAAGATAAATTAGGGGTTGATATATTCTAAAATGTACGAAAAAGCACTATAATGCCCGACATATTCCCAGTAAGTTCTCATTTCAAATTACAGTATAATTAATGGTTTTATAACATAAAAAATAAAACAAAAATAAAACTCATTTTGTACATAGATTATACGACTGTATTTCATGAAGTCATGGAATATTTCATAGGTACAATTTTATAACATTTCAAGAACATAATATTTTAAGAAACAGCATGAATTACATCTTTACAAAATTAAATACACATTAATGCATATAATAGAATACATAATACTACAAAAAAATTAAATAAATCACATTTTTCACTTCTGTGTTCGCAAACGGATCGTTTATTGTCAGTCGTAAGAAAGAAAACATTATTCATGCGGACTTTGTAAACCGATAGAAAGTGAACACAATCAATGGCATATATGTGTATATGTTTAAGAATACTACTATTATAAATCACTCGCATTTTAATCTCCATAATTTGAATATTTCACTTGAATTTAGAAAAAGCAATACAATGTTGAGATTATCACAATTATATATTTATGTTTGTATATATTATAAATAATTATTTAAAGAAATATCTAAACGTACAATAATTTCTAAATGTATACAAAAATATTCAACCTAGTATATGTTACAAAAAAAAAATCGCTAATCATTTTTGTTGTTTTATTTTACATTTAATCTACACGGTTACATTAAAATACAATACACAATATACGGATAAGTTACTGTATATTCAAAATGCATATCGTTACTGGTACAATAAATAATTGATGCAAATGCAACTGAAGATCAAAAAATAATTTCATAAAAAAATCTCCTATTAATCGAATTATCTAATTTAACACATCACAATTTTTAAATTTCTTAAAAATATGTGACGCTGATATCACCATGTTTACGTGTTATAAAATCATACAAAAGTTTAATTAGATATACGCAAAATAAGCTATCAGTCTGATTCAATTAAGTATTACAAGATTTTCGTTGTTTCGTTCCCAACGAATCGGCAAGAGACAATTCGGAGGCAGAACAAGCTATGCAGGTGGGCGTTTGTTTATTTTTTCCACTTTGGTAAGTTTTCAATTCCTTATCTATTCGCATTTAATGATTCATTATGGCAAATATCCATTAATCTCTAAAAAAAATACCAAGTATTTAACGAGCGTTGAATTAGTTTTAAATTTCGCTGTATCGACCTGTCTAATTCTCCGAATTGTCTCTGAAATCAGCAATAGTAGAATCTAAACGAGTTATCCTTGAAGTTCAGGCGTGTTCTCTATAGTCACCACCGTTTCGTCGGCACTTTTCTTTGTGGGACTCACTGTGAGGATATTTACCGTCACATCTACATCCGTCGGCTTGTCTTCTTCGTTCACGTAAGAGCTTCCATGGAAGAATATGTTCCTTAACATCGCTACCTTCGACAGCGGTCTTTTAGGCGCTTCCGAACCCGTCTCCAAGTCGTTCTCTTCGTTACCATCGAAAAAACCCCTCGAGAACTCGTCAATTGGAGTCCCCGGACGTTCGACAGGATTGAAACTCTGCGAGCCGCTCACAGCAGTGTAGCTCGTGGACACCACAAATTTAGCCGGTGCGGGGCTGACGCTCGATGTGCTTGTTTTGTTTTGCTTGTTGATCAAATTCATGGCCTTGTCAGTCCTCTCCAGAAACTTGACCACATCAGGGGGCGTTTTGCTAGTGACGTCCTCCTCGAACGACGCAAAGTGCTTATGGTTCGATTTGAGAGTGAGCTTCGGAATGGTTCTCTTTGACTGGCTATTAGAGCTCCTTGGCGATTCTTGAATATCATCTTCGTCGTCCACGTTTTCTTCGAAGATCACGTTCCGTGGGCCACTACCGATACTCGACTTATCAAGACTCTCAGAAAGTTCCTCATTGATCGAACTCTTACCGAGACTTCGGAACGAGCGCGAGCTGCATATGCTATGTTTATCGGTGAGCGTATCTGGTAAGTAGTCGGCGTTACTAGACGGACCTATAATGGATACGTTGTCGTCGAAGCGAACACGTTCTGATCCACAATCGTCTGCAGCTGAGTATGAAACAGTCTCAGAATGATTTTGCTGAAATATAAAATAAATAATTTAGACACAAATAATACAATAAGAACAAAAAATGCTTATAAAACTAATTCTCACCTTATAATCTCGTATCGAACCTGCGAGTGCACGAGTGGAAGCATCATCAGGCGGTATCGGTTCAGAGAGACTAGCAGCCTCTGAAGATAAGCTCAATCTCAATGCAGATACTACATCAGCGGTCACTTCTAATCTGTAATTTATAAATATAGTATAAAAAAAGGCTTTAATAACATTCATCAAATAATTACCTGTGAGCCGAATGCAAGCGATCTTGACTAGCTATGCTACCAGTGTGCGCTGGAGTAGTAGATCTGGCTCCTGCACTGCTGGGCGAACCGTTGACTCCAGATTTACCCCGATTGTCCGCTAGGCCACTGGAGCTTCCTCCAGCACCGGCTATGCTGCTCCCATCCAAACCACATGCTTCTAAATTGATATTTAATATAATATATTAGATATAGCCTTGTTACTAATTTTTATTTAAAATAATTTATAAGTAACAAAATACTGTATATTTACTAACCATTCCCACGGTTAGGAATTTCGTCTTCGTCGAAGTCTATCCTCACGCCTCCACTTGGCGACGTCGACAGACCACAACCTCCAGATCGACACAGGGAGACAGGAACAACTCCATACACGTAAAATAATAATATAGGAACGCCAATTCCAACTGCCAGTCCCGCAACAGCTGGAGCTGCCAAAATCTGTGAAAGATAAGAAGTTATTAAAAACAATAATAAATACAATTAAATTAAGTAGGGGATTATATATAATTACTTAATAGAAAGCGAATTGAAAAGTGCTTAACAAGAAAACCCTTGAGAGAAATCATCAATTTAGCACACCCAAGAAAAACAGTCAATAAGCACTAAATATTTTATCGTACAATAGATATTGTTTATCTTCTTTGGATTTGTTTGTCATCATCAAAAAGCGATGGTTTATGTAAAGGCACCCTGGAAACATACTCATATATTGTCCAACAGAGTTTAAAAATACGACCTTTGACGTAAAAATATTTTTTTCTGTTCGTCAGAGAACATATTTTCGTCAGCGTTGTATGTACAAGCGCATGTGCCGATTGACTATTTTGGTGGATTAGGTCTCCTCGAAAATGGACAAAGGATAGTCGGTGTCCATACAAATATAAATGGTTCAATATACTTGCCGACAAAGTCGGTAGAATGAGCGTAGCATGTACCCGAATTACACGTACGCAGTGACAACGTTGCCAAATCACCAGCTGTTTGTGAAAATTATGACCGTTATGCAAAACCTGGTCCAGTTACTAAGTCTGAAATTCAAGAATGCAACCCAATTTTACAATACAGTCTGGAGATTACAATGTTACGAGAATAACCCGTATCTACTTTATATTTTCTCACTATATAAACCATAAAAAACCATGTCAAAAAGATTTCAAATTCCATATTAAAAATATAAGCCCATATTAGCGATAATTTTTCCATGGCATGATGAAGGTTCGTTAGTAAAAAGTAGTAAAAATAAATACTCGCTTCTTGGAAGCCTTGGCTCTAATGCCAAAAGCAAATTATTTTTTTTAGAATACGGTTGCTTTTTGGCGACAATGGTAATTTAGTGGGAGCAAAAGAATCTATGCTTCGATAAAAATAATCCTAGATCTGACCCTATATGATATTAAATAAGAATATTGAGGACTATTGTATATATTATATACACTCAGCTAATTGATTAATATATTTTATGAAATTATAGAATATGGTTATATATGTGTTATTATGAAAGATGAGTGAAAACAGCAAAATGCAAAAAAAAATATTATATAAAAGTTACATTCAGCTGCAAAGCGATTTTTTTACAAAGCACTTCTGTTTAAATGTATTTATAGTATTCGCATCAACATCACTTATCATATCCAATTTTTAAGACGCACAAGTATTGAAAAAAATCCTGATATAGTAGATATTATTTTTTTAATTGCAAATTGCTTTCGCTTTTTTTGGGTTACGCTGTACGTCCCTTTAGTCTTGAGAACACACTTATCTACCCGACTATATGGTACGAATCATAAAAACGACGCCGCTTTTTCGCTTCATAAAACATGTACGTCTCTTTGTGTAACTTTGCTAACAAAGGCCGCAAAAGCGAGCAATTGTCGGGGAAAAGACAGTGGCGAAGCTTATAGCGAGAATATTATTGTTTATTATTATTAGTTTTACAATAATAATTAATATTAACTTTGATCTCTTAGATGTGATACTAGGGGAAAATATGAATTATTAATTATATACAATTATATCTTGGATTTTAAAGAGCGGTAGTTCGTATACAGTAGTTGTTCTTAAACATGTCTGGAAATATTTCAACATTTGAAGAAATCGACTAATATTTATTAATTATAGTTATTTGAGTTTGGTACAAGTTAGTTTGGTAGAAGCTAATGTTTTTTGTGAAATATGATTATGAAATTACGAGTAAATAGTAATAATTATTTTGACAGACGATTAGAATAATTTTTTCAGTCAATATTTATTACAGTTCATTGATCAGTATTCATAAAGAATAGCCAGTATTTATATTATATATAGTCAGCATAATAATACAATCTCTATCGTTATTCCCACTTCGTTCGTCGCTTTTCGTGTCCTACATACACTTAAATAGATTCGGTAAAAGTTATTCATGGGGTGTTCACTGTTCTGACCAACGCTCGCTAGCACCTAACCTGTTTAACAGATTAGGTGGGAGCGAGATATTTTTCAGCAGTCTCTATCTAAATATTACAGATAGTTTGTGAATCTTATAACATATTTGTCATTTAAAATAATTTTTGACGTAAAAATCGTCGTAACAGTTTCGAGAGAAAGTTCTTCAGACCGTGTTGTGGCACTATTGAAACGTAAAGATTGTGCAGACTTTGTGCAAATTTGAATTTAAATTAATACATAAAAATAAATTATCCGCAATCAAATAATTAAACTGATCTTGAAACAACAAATACAAAAACGTAACATGAACTTCACAAAAATTTGCGACGCACGCCTGTTTTTGAGATAAGCGTTATACGATAAGGGCGGGTCTATTCAACATTTTGTTTCGTTCAATGAACGAATTATGCGAATTTCGGTCATAATAGACACAGCAGATAAACATTCTATTCACAAATGATTTCGAATACGTAAAATATTTTTTTTTGTTATGAAGTGTATTATTGTCTCACATATAAAGGCGCATAAAGGACTGTGTATATTGGAGCGGCACTAGTCACTTAGGTATATTGATTAAAAAACGACTACCTGTAATTTTTTCAAATTTCTTTCGAGATAGTATAAACCAGTGTTTCCCAGCCTTCTTTATGCCATGCCCCACCGTAGTCTTTTCAAAAGTCATATGCCCCACCGGCATCTTTTTTTAATAAAACTTTTTTTAGTAAAATAAAATAAAATGGTAATGCCTAATCCATTATTAAATTATTAAATTCACTTACGCTTGCTACAAAGAAATTTTATTTCTGGATCTAACTTGGTTAATTACAGTCTTAAGTCCCCTCTATTTGTAATATTCAATCGATTTCTTTTTTTAATAAGTAAATCGCTTATGGCGCTAAAACCACATTCCACTAAATAAGATGATGGAAAGGGTAATAATGAATTTCTAGCATGCAAAGTAATATTAGGATAGTTTGTGTTAGTTTCTTCGCACATCCATGCCATTATCCCTTTTATATTGAATAAATTTGTAATCGAATCATCATTTTGCATTTCCGAAAGTTCTTCTTCATACAAATTTTCATTTGAAATATCTACCAGCATTGGTTGTGTCAACCAAGCCGGAAAACGTATGTCTTTTAAATCAGCAAATCGTTCTTTAAAATCAGTTGATAAAGTTTGCAGATGGTCCAAAATAACACGTTTAGCATTATCAGTCACTTTACATTTTTGGAGTCAGTAAAATTTTTCAAAATTGTTGTTAAAAATATTTTTTTTAGATAATTCGATAAAAGTGGTAAATGCAAATATCTTTGCTTTTGCATCGACAAGTGTTTCCTCCGATCCTTGAAGTTGGCTATTTAAAATATTTAATTTTTCAAATATATCAGTTAAATAGCTTACAAATGCTTTACCGTCGACCGTCATCAAAAACTTCATATCAGATCGGTTGCTTAAAAAATCACAAAGGGTATCAAATAATTCCATTAATCTTTTTAAGGAATTTCCTTTTGAGAGCCATCTTACTTCAGTGTGAAGTAACAGTCTTACGTGTTCCGCATTTTGTTCTTCACAAAATAACTTGAAGAGACGCTCAGATTTAGCACTAGTTTTAATCATATTGATACACTTTATAACGGAATTTAGTACCTCATTTAGAACAGGTGAAATGTATTTAGCCACCAAGTTTTCCCTGTGAATAACATAATGCACCACAGTCATATCTGGATTCTCGTCTTTCATTAATTTTAAGCAGCCATTTTTCTTTCCCATCATATTGGGGGCACCATATTCTTCTAGCTTCATATCTTTGGAGGTAGTGGTGCTTTCTAATGATTTGAAGAATAACATTTCTTCTGCAAATTCTCTTTTATCAATATATCTTACGTAAGCTAGCAAAACGGCTTCACTGTCTCTCAAAGTTGATTCATCCATTTGTAGTGAAAATTTTCTTGTTTTCAGCTTTTCAACAAGTTGGATTTCAACGTTTTCACTCAATTCGTCTATTCTTCTGCAAACAGTAGTGTTGCTGAGGAGCATAGCCTTCACGAGTTTGTCATCTTGTTGTAGAACTGTTTTAAGAAATGCTGATATTGATGGCTTGATTAGATCCTCTCCTATAGTATGGTTTTTTCCACATTTAGCGATGAGCAATGAAATTTGGTAACTAGCCTCAAGACTACGATCAATACTTGCAGTTTGTGCTCAAAATAGATTTGTTAATGTTGTTCGTTTTCCAAATTTTTCTTTAAGATTTTGAAAGAAAATAATATCTGAATTAATATGAGTACTATGTTTCGCCTTCAAATGTGCTTCAAGACGACCTCGTTTCATTGGTAAAGGATTTCTCACACAGAAGACAAAAAGGTATTTTTGGTAAGGGATTTCTCACACAGAAGACAAAAAGGCATTCGTCATGCCCAGCAGGTATAAATCCAAATTTTAAGAAATCCTACGCACGTGGGTATATTTAGTCGTGAACGAGCGAATTATATTTATATGTGGAATATTTGATAATTTCCGACGTGTCCCATCTCTGAAGCGTGGTGCCCCACCTCTGAGGCGTGGTGCCCCACCGGTGGGGCGTACGCCCCACCGTGGGAAACACTGGTATAAACGAATATGCGATCAATTATTCGAATATTCACGAATGAATGATTCGAATAATCGAATATTCGATTGATAATTCTAATAGAGACGCTATTTACACAAAATTAAGGCTATGGAAAGAACCATTATTATAGCATTGAAAAATCCAATCTTTAGTGCCAGGACACGTTCTCCCGTCGCGTTTATCCCGGTGCAATGAGCGGGATCAGCCGCTGCAGCGGGACACGAAGTGATGCAGTGGTGCAGTCCCGGGACGGGCGTCCCCCCGGCAGCGCACGCAGCATCCCACCCGGATACTACCGCCGATCGATACCACCATCGTCCCCCATCTCGGCGGGATTCGGTCGGCCGGCGCGGCGTCTGGCCGCCCCCGTCCCGGAGAAGCCCGGAACGACGACCCGGGAATCTCCGACCCGCCTTTTTACACTGTCACAGCACAAGTCGTTCGCACGATTCGATTCTAAAGATGTGCGCATTTACTTTAATATATTGTTTTTTTTAACAACGTGGTACAACTAATGTTATTCTAAATTTTATGATACCATAACTCTTCAGACGATAGTTCGTAAACGTACTAGAAAATCAACTTTGATGCTGACATTTCGCTACTGTCTAACAATATCGAGTTGTGAAAAATAAATTAAAATGTAATAAGGTGAATTTATTTTTTAGCTCCCGTAGCAATTTCTCCTCCTTTGTCTTCCTCGAATAAAAATTTCCGAGATGTTCTTTGAACAAAAATTTCCGAAGTTACTTTTTTTAGCTCCCGCAACAATTTATCCTCTTCGACCAAAAATTTTCGAGATGATATTTTTATTTGTAGTGTCCTCTTTTGATATTTTAAAAATCCTTAAATTTAAAATAATCTGTTAGCTTCCACTTTCATCTCTATAGTTCTTCAAGGTGCAATTTTAGGACCCTTAAATATTTACAAGTAATCTTACTAAACACATACATATATACGATTTTCATGCTCCTATAAAAAAATACCGCACCCATGAGCCGTAAATAAACTTAAATTATTGAAAAAGATTTTTCCGTCAAAAAATAGCTATAATGAAAATGTATATTAAGCCCTAGATTGCCAAAGTTTTCATGGGAAATCCACATAGATAAAACCACTAAAATCAATCATAATATTTTACTGAAAATTGCGTAAGATGCTCCTTGTTTTATTTGCAACTACAGCGAGTCTAAAAAATATATATCCTTAATGAGCACTGGACTTGATTAAATATGTAACATGTGATATTAATACATTTATTTTTCTAAAAAAATATTATTTAATATACAAAGAACTAGACAAAAATAAAAAATAAATAAATTACCAAGATGTTCAACTTTCAGCTTACGGTGCGATCCGGTGATGTACACTAAGTGTACATGTAAAATATGAAAAAATTAGCTATTTAAAATTGAAAAAACACCAACATGATTACGAAATAATAGAGGACCAAAATATTGGCCCACCTTACTATTGTATAAAATGCCAAAACTTTAAAATATAATTAAACATGGTCGATATTTTTGTACGATTTGCGTGACGTGTCAATATAAAAAGAATACATTTGATTTATCTTAGGCAAATCTAACAGTACCTAGCAGTTTCTAGTAATTATGTTATGTAACAGAGAAATTACCGCGCTATTTTTTATGATAGGGATGGCTGGCGAAGTGAAAACAAAAGTAAGTATTGCATACACACATTTTTATCTCTATTCAGACATATTTTACCCAAATAGTCCACGGAATATGCTTCACTTAACATTGGTATTAAATATTAAATTAAGTTTCAATAACTATATTTAAATAAAACACGTATTTAAAAATTGGCGCGAAATGTATGGGTTAAAAAAACTTTCATTTAAAAATAATATTTTTTTATGTTACTAACTTAAGATAGGTTATGATATTTATGTTTCCACTGATATTTAATAATATTTTTTAAGCATTTTCTATAACATCAAATGTTGTTTTTGTCTTTCTGTATATTTAACATAAAAAGCTATATATTTATTCATTCCACATACAATGTTGCGGCCCAACAGCATCATCTCTAAATATTCGCAATCAATCGGCTCCGATTGGCGATTCATAATGTATCGCGAATTGACGTGGGGTTCGATTGATTCCCATGCAATGAATTATATGTTAGATTTTTCTTCCTTTTTGTAAAATTTGCGGCCCGCGGGTCAAACGGGATCGATGATGCGGGCCACACGGCGTTACGTGATCCGAATTTCGCTCTGTCCCATTTTCGTCTTTGCACCTCTCGAGATACTCACATATACACGCGAACCCTCTTTCTTTGTTCTTAAAACCCCTACTAAAAATCGGATAAATACACTATATAGTCAATATTTGTATTGAACAAATTATTTTATATTCAATCGTACATAGTAAATATTTATATAATATATTCCTTAATATTGATATCGTCTTCTTCAAAATAATCACTATAAAATATTACGACGATGTCGTTTTTGCTTAAAAACTCATAAATCAGTGATAAGTGTGAGTCAGTGCGTTATCGTGGTGCAAAATCAATGAGTTAATCGACCACAATTCTGGTCGTTCTCTTCGAATTTCCTCACGCAAGCGACGTGAAACTGAAATGTAATACTCCTTATTTAATATTAATATTTTTGTAAGGATCTATTCCGTTATTATAGAAGAAAACAGTTAAGAGAACATTGACATTTGATTGAACTTGACGTGATTTTTTGGCATTGGATCTTTACATGACGATTGGACCTTTATGGCAATGTCATAACTTTATGGCAATGTTAGAGAAGCTTTGAGTCGTCAACGAATTCCTTTAACAATAAATATGATACTGTTTATGTTAAGACTTCAACAGTTTCGAAACAAATTTAATTGATGTTTAAAATTATTTTGATATACCCTGCGAGATACCAACTTCCTTTCACATTTTCATCGGAGGTTGATGTGCTAGGCCGCCCATATATCTTTTAATCTTCGACATCTTTACGGCCCTCTTGAAGATTAATGTACCATTCATAAACCCTTCATTCGAACATAGCTTAATTTAGGGCAAATTTTTTATTCCGTTATTTTTAAAATAAATAAATTGCCGAGCTTAACTAAAACTTGACGGTCTAAACATAAGCTATTTGAGTGATAAATGAGCTTATTTTAAAACGTTATCGCATAGCCTTCTATTTACATTGTATGTGTCTCTAAATGTTTAGATAAGCATATTCATTAAATTAGCATTTTTATTGTTGCACCACATTGAATTCTAAAGCGATTAGGAAATAAAGAATAACCAATGCAAGCTTAATAATATTTGCTCATTTAAAAACAATCAAGGGATTTGATGAAAGCGATGATATTCTGTCATCGTATTTCTACAAACGATTGTAAAGACATGAAAAATTAGCTGGAAAGTACATATTTTACTTTCGATAGTAAAAATATATAAAATGATTTATGATTGTAACTGGTTCTCGATGTAATAGTTTGGACGGCTGGGTTTCAGAGTGGTCTTTGTGTTTAACGCTGATATACAATTATTAAATTAAGATCTAATCGGGCAGCCAATATTAAAATATATGACAATAAGCAATAATAAAATATTTAAATATATCTCCCCACTAATATCACCGTAAAATAATGCAATTTTAATTATATAGCTTGAAATTACGAGCGCAAAGTGCGAGATTATGAACGCGTTCTATGGAACATGCAGAGTTTGTCTTGATAACGATCAAAATACCGTACATGGATATATTATTATATATATTTTTTCTTGTTTTGTAGTTTAAGAGCTTGGAGTATTGTGTCATGATATAATATAATAAGTACGTTAGCATGCGAACGAGCGAAATGAGCAGTTTTACTACCAGTACGACTGCGATCGTAAATTGTGTACTGCTCTCGCGACGGTCGTTCTTTGGTATATTACCGGTAGCATAGATTGCTATGAAATAGTTACACTGATTTCTCTGCACTGTGACGCGCCAAAAAATCAAAAATAATATTTAAAAAAATATTGCAATCGAAAGTGACTAATTCGGTGAGTGTGTACTGTGTTTTTAAATTAGGCGTGTCGGTCTCCGACAATCAACAAAAACATGTTATGTGGCAGACAGTAATTAAACACTGCCATCCAGCGAGTCGTTTATTGTGATGTGTGTACGTCATAATTAAACATGCACGAATCATCATAGTTTAATTATTTATAGGCGTAAACCCAATATGTTAAGATGACGCATAGTGGAATAAATAATCTATTGACTATACTATGAGTATGTAAGTCGGTAACTAATATCTGAAAGACGCGAGTCTGAATCGCATATGGATGTTTTTCAATTTTTATCGATCATCGCAGATTAGGTTTTCCTAAATTTCTCAATCTTACGGATGAATATTGAATAAAATTAAGCTACATATGTCGTGCACAATGACATATATTGATTAAAAACCATAATTAATAAGATATGAACATTGGCATTTAAGTGCGTCTATCTAGAAAAATAAACTAGCGATATGACGCTAAAATTTCCTTCACGGATAATTAACAATTTAAAAACGGGATTTATTGTAACTTGGCACGGTATAAATAATGTACCAAGACCATCTTAACCTAGCAGGTTACTTCAATGCGTCATGATGGTCGAAAAACAATACATAGTAATGTTTCAATACACAACAAATAATACATAAAAACAGTAAAAAAATGATTAATTACTAAAATTAAATGAATCGGACCAGCTCCTCATAGCTGACATTAAACAGAACAATGTGCAATGCCAGCGTATTAAGGAGCCGGATGGCGATAGTCATAGGCGAGTCGGCAAGTGTAAGGAGTTATTTAGGCTTATATTATATATTACGCGGAGGTGCTTTAAACACAAATACTTCATTTGATGACTTGGGAGTGATGTTTTAGCAGATATGATTATTTTGTATGATATCGAGGATGCTGGGTTTTGTTATGCAAAGTGCGTGTCGCTTTAATCATTTATTGGCGATTCACTAGTTGGCAGCGTTCTCAAATATAGGTCCATTGTTAGGAATTTAAGTGAAGCGAAGTACTCCTTGAGAGAATATCCGAAGAAAGTTTTATGCTTGACCTAGACTCTCTAGAAGTTGTCCGAACCGAAGATAAACTGAAGTCGGTCGAGGTCGCCGACTTCCGAGTAGCGGCCACACTGCCACAAAGTTCATATGCCGTCCGGACGGCGGCCGTGAATGACGTCCGCACGGCGGCGTACTATTTGCGCGCGATCGATGTGCCAAATAATCGCAATTTTTAAATTGTCCTATTATTAAAATTACGCTACTAATAATCTCACCAATACAATATCAATGAAAACTTTTCGGTCCTAAATATTCAATTTACACAAAATCTTTGTCGGCTTTTGCAAAATGCCATAAGACATAAAAATGATACTTCAGAATACGAACACCACATCTGTGGTTATCCTAGAATTTGTCGCCATCGATTCTAAATAAGAATTCGTTATGGTGTGACATTTATATAAACCGATCTAGGATAATTCACAAGGATATTCGAAACGATTTTCTTAAACAAAATCAAGTACCACTAATTATTTCATTTTATATGAAAAAAATATAATAACGATATATGTTAGAAGAATATACTATCAAAAATATAATTAATCCCTTTTGGTGCCCTAAAATATTCAAAGATGTCAGTAAGAGTCTGTTGAAGTCCCCGATAAGCACGTGGTATTATAACTTGACCACGTGACCACAATGCAGCGCTCGACATGCGTGTTGACCATAGGACGCCTACGCGCATACTGAAATTGAACCGAGTTACTCGTTCTATCTTAGTTTGCGAAAAACCATATCATTATCTCTCTCACTCTCGTCACTTAACACGCGAGAGAGCGAAAGGGGAAGTATCTCACCGCTCGCGCTCGAAAAAGCAGCTCCGACTTCGGTCCGTTTGCCGACAATGGTCGGCAGCGCTCGAAGCTGGCCAAGTCGACTGAATTACCCCCACTTTACCTCCCAGAAGATTTCACCATGACATAAAACTAATGTAAATGCGATACCAAGGAAGAAGAGTGTGAACTGATCGCACACTATTCCTGGATGTTAAAAAGGGATGACCCTCAGAAAGTTCACAAAAGGAAAAACGGAAAAATACGTTTTGGCGGAAAGAGAAAACGTTGCTATAAGTGCCAATTGAAAATTTTCTTAATAATTTTAGTTTTCATATTTGTGTATTTCTGGTGTATATTAAGTGTCAACATTGAAATATAACTACCGATACAGCTATTTTAACTAGACCTTACGGTCCTAAACAAATCGCAAGTAAATTACAAACATCTTTTGAAATCCTAAATAAATATTTTGAAAGGAAAATTAAAATCAACCAAATTTAAACAGAAGCAATCATTATTAAAATGCGTAGACAAACTTTGCTTCCACCTCTACTAAGTGAAGAGGGCAATAACGTCAAATGAAAAAAAACGTTAAACACCTGGGCTTACACCTAGACTCCAAGCTTAAATTTAATAAACATATTTTGGAACTTCGCTCTAAAAGGCTTACCGCCATTGCGGCCTTTAGACCAATATTTAATAGAAACAGCGCGTCATTCAAAACAAAGCTATAAAAATAATATATAACACACGTTTTAATATTAATTTAAAAAAAATGCATATTAGCCTTAAAATACCAACAATTAAAGAACACTGTCATTTTCATACCAGAAAATATTATAAAAATATCTCGCGAGAACACACTAACCCACTAATCTCGTGTATCGGTGACTATGATAAAAACAACATTAACATTAAATACAAGCACAAAATGCCAAAGCGCTAATTTTTTGGTTTTACATTTTATTTATTTTTTTCCGCTTGATTTGTAAAAGGTTTTTTAATTTTTTCCTTAAATTAAAACCACAATCGTTTAGTCTTATATTCTTATTTTTATTAAATTAAGCTAATAACTAATTTGTAAACATTAAAATAAACGTATTTAAAAAAACACAAATATGTTAAATTTGCATTTAGTGACATGTTTTTTATTTTTGTCAAATAACCTTACGCGATAGAAAATAATGTCTGTAACAAAAATATTTTACATATATAAAAATGAAAAAATAAAATGCTTCAATATATGACAAACGCAAGCATTTTTGCTAATTGATTCACTACGCCCCTTTATCCGGAATAGGCGATAATGCAGACACTAGAGCTCCCCCCTCGTTTTCTCGCGCGGCCCTTCATGCATATTCATTCCAGGGCCGGATCGAGCCCTGCGGCCGTCGCTTGGGCGGTGGCGCCGCCTCACGTGGCCGCCCCCGGGTACAGTCCCGACGAGGCGGGCGGACGAGGAGCACGCATCCGGCGGGCACTCGAGCACTCGTCCCGCATGCGACCGAAGGCTTGCACTCGCGACCGACACCGGTACTATTTCAATCTTCATCGTGGCTAGAGGTGTTCCTTGCGGGATGACAGTCGGTCACATCTTTGCGTGTCAATACGGATGATTTATACGCGGGGGAGGATACGCCCCGTTTACGAGGGTGTAAATGTACGGGTATAAGACATAACCCTAAAACTAGATGGTATCTTCCGAGGGAAATTGATTTTTAATTTAATAAATTAATACGCAACAATATCATTTATTTTCGATATCCGAATTAATCTGGTTCGACTCAATTAAGATTATCTCTTTTGTGTAGTATGATCAACATACGAGTTCTACTGTATATTTTCTATCTTAAAAATAACATTTAATAGCGTAGCGAATTTAATTTTGGATTTTATTGAAAGAGCTTAAAATACGTTTTCAACCAAGTCCATTGGTCTGTTCCGCTAAAATTAGTCAATTTTGTATTTTTTCAGAGAAATATATTATTAATATCTACTATCTGTGTTATAAGCACAAATGTATATAGTATTAAACAGTGATTCTCAAAGTTGACCGAATAAAACAATTATATTTCTATTTTTTTGCTGAACATTCATTATTTTTTTTAAATGAAATACACAAGAACTTATATGTTTATTGGTATGTGTAAAAAAATGAGATTGTAAAACTAATTACAATTTAATTAAGTGCCTTACTTGCGTGTTTTATAAAAAATTATCACAACATTTAGTTCTCGCGGTGATCATTCGTAATAATATGGATGAACTAAATAATAGAATGTAAAGGATAGGACCACAGAAATAACAAGCGAGTATTCTCCGATGCATTGAAGGAATATCAGGTTGTAAAATACTAGAAAATACAATCGTTCCCAGTATAGTATACATGTGACGATTTTATTGCTTTTGACGTAAATTTTTAGCTTCCGAGAACTGACAATTTTTGCGCTTGAAGTGTGATAACTTAAGTTGTATATTAAACGTATTTTATTGATTCTACGAGATCTGAATTTACATATTATTAGAAATTATTTTTATTATTCCAGATAAAGAATGTCAGAAAGCGAAGATTCCGATTCTTTCTGTTCGGACGGAGAGGGCGAGGGTTCCGATTGCCCCGTTAGCGAAGAATGGGTTCTCGGGGCACTCTCGGCCGCCAACGGCGGCGCTCATTGCGAGCTCCGCCACGTGGAAGTTCGCCCAGGGTGCGGAGACGGCCAAGCTGCCCTATCGGACGTATTGGCAGTGAACGTCCGCTACCACATAACCGACTCTGACGTCCAAAAAACGGCAGACCTTGTAGTGAAACTCTTGCCTAGAGACCCGTTCAGCCGTTTCTTCGTCACCGAAGCCCAGTTTGACTTGAGAGAGATCAAATTCTATACCCAAGTCGTCGCCGATTTGGAGGGCATCTACAAGGGCGAAGATCCTAGTTTAAAACTACCAGTGCCAAAGTGCTTCCACGCACACTATAAACAAGGGAAGACTGAGACTAGCGGCAGTCCGGAACCACCGGAGAGCGCTCTGATCTTAGAAGACATCAGACCGCAGGGTTACAAAACTGCTAGCTTTTCAGAAGGACTGACGTTTAAACAGGTATTAATTGTGATTTAAAACTTTTGATACGAATATATTTATGTATATACTGCATTTTAGGTAGAAGCTGCTCTTAATTCCATTGCCAAAGTACACGCATTTTCTATGATATTAGCATCGAAAGGTCCGCCACCACTATCGGAGCGTTATCCTTTTCTATTTCAAAGCGACCGAGCTTCCGATAGTTATCAACAGTTATTAGAAAGAGGACTTCCTCAGCTAGCGTTCTTCATGACTGATAGACCAGGTACGTTTCGCACAATATAAAATTTAAGCTTGTGATTAATTCGTTTTTATGAATTCCAGAATTGACTGAAGTTCAAAATTCATTAGAAGCACTAAGACCAAAAACTAGGAAATTGATCGAAGTATTGCTGAGGCCTTCGCCTCCGATGTCAGTGATCACTCATACGGATTTTTGGTGCAATAATTTGATGTTTCGCGAGAAGGACGGCGCTACCGAGTGCTGTATTTTAGATTGGCAAATGGTGACGTTGAGCAGGTGAGTGTTTAACGAGTATCGATATACAATCGATAGAGTTTTATTATAGAGTATTACATATTCGGTAGGCCGACGAACGACGTGGCTTTGCTGCTCGTCTCGTCGTTGGACGGCGCTCCGAGAAGGCAACACTGGGACGAACTAGTGCAGGGTTACTTCGACTCGGTTACTAGTTGGTGTTCGAAATTAGACGTAGACGCCGCGACGCTCGGATGGGAACGTTCGAGACTGCAAAAGGAACTGAGACGTTCGCAGCTGCTGGCGCTGCTGCTGTGCCTCGGCAGCGTGGACGTAGCCTTAGGGGACACGCGAGCCGAGCACCGTCTGCATCAGGCGCTGCAGGACGCCCTCAACGACGGACTGCTCGACATGGAATACATAGACGAACAGCTCGCCTGATCCCAAACTCGCACATAGTTTATACGACAGCTTAAGGTGTGTGAATATTTCAAAACGAAGGCCTTATAAATTTAGTAGTGAACAATGTACGGAATTTTTTAATATTACAATTATTGATATTTAACAGTGCACGGCGAATACGAGAACGTTTTATTGTCTAATATAATATAAAGACTCGTGTGATTATTTGAAGCGAGAGCTGTTATTATTACGTTACTGGAATTGTTCATATCCATCGATGCTCCATGAATATTAATTTTATATAAATTTTACATCAAATATATAGACCGTATTATTACAATAGAGAATTTATAAATATAGAATATTTTGATTTTTTTTAAATATATAGAATTTATTATAAATTATATACAGATCAATTTAAAAATATAGAAACTAAAGATATCGATGCCAATTAAATTGATTCGTATTAATTTAGATGCTTCTTATGAGTAGTGAAACGAAACCGATCCTTACATATGTAAAATAACTCAAATAAAATGTGCTCAATCTACAGTAGAGTTTTATTTGGAACCTAAAAACCTTTTCCATAATTAGATGTACTAAACTTATCAGCATGTTAGAACTCTATAAATACTAGAGCAAGATTTGGTTTAGATTGATTACAAGTCTCATTTGTTCATCATAATATATTACAACTATCAAAATGACATCAAGGCATAATACTTTCCTTACTAAGACAAAATCTATGAATGCAATTTTTCTTGAAAAGTGTCGTTGCAGCTTTTAAGGCGATACATATTATTCCATATTTCTCATAAAAATAAAATCGACTCATCGATGTGCTGATAGAAGCAACATTAATGACACTGTAAACCACTAACTATTAATTGAGGTGTCAGTTAGATTATGCTTTTGAATATCAATACCAAATGGAGCTCGGCACATTATATAAAAGTCCATATTTCCACATGAGAGAGAATATTAGTTAACATTTGACTGGATTCTTCTTTATTTATCGTTTTTTTTAGTAAACGATTCGAATTGGGATCAATTGTATTACAAAGTTGTTTTTTATATCTTCAAGTTCATGACAAAACAGTGACAGTGGTGTTAAAAATGTAAATTTAGACACTAATAGATGTCGTCGAAGAGAGATTGTTGTGTTTTGTGTGATGCAACGACAAAAATATACACGTTTTTTTTTATGGAAAATTAGGTGGGAATAAACTTGGGATAAAACTATAAATAAATGAAATATAATTTTTTATAATATCCTTAAAAACAATATCAATAGAGAAATTATTCCATCCTGAAGAATATAATATTCGCAGAGAGCATAATAAACTTATAATGATGATTGAAAGCCATAGTGTAGAGGCATTGGTGACGGGCTCACATTTTGAACCTGTTATTTGGAGACAATATGAAATTGATATAATTTAAAACAGTATACAAACAAAAACAATAGTTGAATTTGTCAACAAAAAAATCAAATTCTATTGACAATATTTACATCTAAACAAAGCAACTATGTTGAAACTTCCAATACAAAGGAGGCGATGGAACAATGTTATCAACATGTTTGAAACTTTAATAAAATAGTGATTCAAGACGAACTTAATATTCATTCGAATGTGAGAATATAAGTGTTCGATAATGAATTTTTTAATCACTTACAAAGAGTTACGGATGTATTATACAAAAATCAATAGCAACAAGTACCAATATATTGTTATCCGACAATGATGTACCAGAAAACTTTTATGAAATTAAAAGTACTGTATATATAGATATAGATTTAAGAAGATAATTATTGAATAATAATAAAAAAATAATATTTTAGAAATGATCGAAAAAAAATAAAGTATATAGAAATAAAATATACCTAAGGGGTCATATGAAAAATATGCACATATGCAACTCCTCGGTGTAACACCAAGCATTAATGCTACTTAAGCAGTTAATGAAATGGAAATGTTAAAAAAAAAACAACCAGACTGGATAACTTTTTTTTTAAATTATCCTCAGATTTCATTCTCGGAAAACAATCAATCGCTATTAAATAATGTATCTCTAGCATCTTATTTCTAAAGTTGTGATAATTTAGTGTTATATGAGAAAACTTATATCATATACGTATATGTATATATTTTTTTGTTATATGTATAATATTATTTTTGCAAAAGAATCCTTTATATATTAAATCTATGTATTTTAATGTAGGAAAGTATAGCTATCAATTTATTTTTAAGGAATATTGATAAATATATTAAATATTTATTTTTCAATTTTTTGGGTTTTTTCCCACCATACATGATAACTTTGATGAGAGAAATGTCACATTAACACTTAACCGACGGACCGGGTAGTATCTACCAGCTTCCTCCTCTGATGTTAGGCGACGGGACGGGTATTGACTACCTTTTATGATTTCTGACTTTTAAGGATGGGTCCAGTAGTATCTACTGGCAAAAACTAAAGCGTTTCGTGCTGCCATCTATGAATGAATGTTTATACTTTAAGAAAAAAAATATTTCAAAGCATAATTATTTTTATTGCCCTGGCTGACTTCCCATGTGAGGGGGACAATCAAAGAGCTCTTTGTATCAACAAGAGCTGATAATAAAACTTGATCTTAAATTATTTTTAAAGATGACAGCTATAAGCATACAATTTTTAACACATGATAATTCACATAGTTCATTTTATTCACATAATTAATTATTAAACTAGATATGTAATAAAGTAGAATAAAGCAAATTTTATGATATTAATTATTATTTTATGCAACCCACAGATTGAAAACCACTGATAAAATAATTTTAACATATGAACCAATACAATGCAGAACATTTGATAAATTTTTGTTTTTTAATTCCGTTTAATTCAAAAGTTATCATATCTTTTTGTTATAAATCTGTGTTGCGCAAAGTTCTCGCGAAACAGCCCATTTTTGCAGATCATGCGGGAAAAAAACGACCCATCGGCCAAGTGTTAAGATGGGACGGAGTTGTATATTTTTTTAAAGGAGCTCTTCAGCTGTGAATAATAATCATAATTTTTTTACGAGAAAGAGATCTCTCTCTCTTTCTTATGGAACAAAATAGAATAAAAAACTTACGGCAGCAGCTACAGCAGCAGCAACAAGAGTCCTGCGTTTAGCCGGAGGCAGCTTGCGGCATCTCGCTCTAGCTCTTCTTCCAGCCCAGACCGGCAGTCCCAACAGAAGAGCAGGAGCAGCAACTCCAGCGAGCAACGCAATACCCAGCGGCGCTCCCGCCAATGTTCCCAACTGCCACAGCAACTTCTTCTTGCGAGACCACGGAGCTTTGCCCCAAAATGTACATCCAGAAGGACTGTAAATAAAAATAAATTATTATCGAATCTCAGTAACGAATAAACCTAACCAAAAACAAACCTAAGGTAATGTAGATCGGAGATTTCCTTCATGCACAACCAGCAGAACTCTGAACCGCATACGCAGCAAATCATGTGGTTGCAGGAGCCGTCTTCGATCTTTCCTATTAATACTGAGCAACGAGGGCATGGCTTTACTAGACCTGAAATTATTTTTGATGTATTGTAGCATATTTTTAAGCTGAGTATTTAAAGATAAAATACATGGTTCAGTGATTATTGCGCTAACAAAAAATGTACATCAATATACACATACAATAGACCCCCCCAATAACACGGTAAATTGGGGACGTGCTATTTGGGTACCCATTACTTTATGTATGAGCGCGCCAAAGGGAGGATATCTCACCACATGCGTCTGATTCATAAGTATTGCCAAATTTGTATGAGTATTTTCTAGTCCCCAACTACACGTTCCCAATTTACCGTGTTATTGGGGGTCTACTGTATATTTAAGAATGCCAATATACATATATTAAAATATAATTTTTGTATATACATATATAACAGGTGTTAATATGATTTTAATCATCTATGTTTAGAATTTTCCCTGTGTGGAATTTTTGTATGTGCAATAATTCAGTCATCAAATTATATACCTGCGTAATCGATTTCTGACGGAGAGTGATGAGCTTGAGGAGTAGGAGCCGGCACTGGAGGAGGCGCTCTTTGCCTTCGTGCGGCATCGCACGTTTGATTGGGATGCCATGCGGCTTTGCAGTGATAGCAAAATGCTCGTCCACAACCGGGCGCTTGGCACCACAGTTCTGGACACGAAGCACAACCCTGAGCTACAACTGCAAAACTAAAGAAAAATATATTTAAAAATAGGATTCTGGTTAAAACATTTGAGTGTAGAGCACGAGTTTAACTTACTTGCAATCTGGTGCTGGACACCATCGTGTATCAGGATCAGCAGCCAGCACCCGCCTAACCATAAAGTCTTCGTATTTTTCATATATAAACTTATTATCCAAAATTTGCTTAATATCTACAAATAAAATAGACATTAGTTATTTATTAAAACGATCTTTCAATAAGAGTTTTGTGATTGTTACCATTAGGATGCATGGATTCGGAACATTGTGGACATGCAATGCAGACCCGCGATTCTTGAATCTCAATGGACAAGTACACTCTCAGGCATTGCTTGCAAGATCGATGCATGCAAGTGGACAGCGGTGGAAAGAATTCAATTTCATATTCGCCCAAGCACAACGGACATTCTAAAATGTCATCCTGAAACAGAAATAGCAGCAGTGATTAAAATTGACGATAATAAAAATGTTTTCGGTGAAGTTTTTATATTGTACACACTTCAAAAATTTGATCTTGACTAGGTTGTTGAGCTGTTGGCGACGGACGTACTATGTTTGCACGCGGCGGTGTTGGTGCAGCTGTCGAGCTCGTCCGTCTGGAACTCTGTCTGCCTTCTACGACTGAAATAAGGAATTACCGTATTAAATAAACAATAAATATTGTAAAATAACATATTAGCTATATAATGATCATATGAAAATTATTCGACACACTTGTTTTAATGAATCATTTAATAAATAAACTTCACTACAACCAATTGGTACAATAAGTTTTTAAAAACGTTTGAGTACAAGAGTCGGAACATTTTCTTTAAAGATATTAAATGAAGATGTAGCAACTATTGTCGTCTTTATGATTTTTGTTATAGGAAATATAATATACAAGCAGGTCAAATATTGACTTATGTTACTGACATTTATGACCAATTTTTCATCTGAGTATTTATGAATATTACGTGTTTCAAGCAAAAGTATTTAAACAATCTTCCTTGCATTCAGGTACTTCTAAAAATACTTTATACGCTGATCCTCTATTGTGTTATATATGGGTACCATTAAAAATCAATAAGATGACTGTGTACAAAAACTTTTTTGTTCCATTTATTTCTATACTTTCATCCATGCATTACATTGTAGAAAAAATTTTTTTTAAAAAATTCAGGCAGCAAATCATTTTTTCTTTTGGAACAATAAGTCTAGTAAAACATATCTTTGACAAAATATCCTCTTTCATTGACCACTTCTGGATGCCTCCTAAGTTTTTATAGGTAATTTATACCAATAAAATATATTCATATATTACTCATTATGAGAAAGGAGTGCGTACAAAATTATAAATGTTTGTTCAAAATGCGATATGTGTTTGCAATACCGGTATTGCAAACCCTAGTTGTAACCAAATTTTGCTACTGGTTTTAATTATAAATTCGCTTTGCCTTTGCAATAAATGAGACATGAATTAACTTGATGTTTGCATCTCTCTCGTTCAATTTTACATTATAAAAACACCTTTATGTACTGGTTGATTAAAATAATTCAAGTAAAAACATTGTTTATGGTTGTCAACGATAAAACTGGGGCAAAGCTATTTGATAAATAAATTAATACAGAATATTAGTTTCCATTACATTATGAGCTTCGAAAGAATATTTGATTCAATAGACTGACAACAATTGAACATATATAGGAACAATGTGTCTTGCCTGTGGTGACCTACATAGCTGAAACACGAGCTCAGTGAAACAGTATATTTGTCACGAATAGCAAAAAGAGCAATGGAGAGGAAAAACATGGATCACCAAGATAGTGGCAGTGGGCTGAACATCTGAACACAAAGATAAACAGATGAACCGATGATATCAAATGAATATTTGGTTTACTTTAGGTTAAGTATGGGAAACCTTTTCTCATCTGGGGGTGGTTTTTTATTCTGCCTCCGAGTCGTGGGCTGAATCATCAAAGTATCCATCCACGTATACATACCATCATAACATTTCCTATCGTGTGGACTAGTTTACGAACATCATAAGTAAAAAACATTTAATATGAGTGATAAACCTCATAGATAAAAAGTGATAAATAAGTCTTTTGAATTATTCAGCCATTTAAGTGAAGCTGAATTTATAAAAGTGTCTGCATTATGTTACAAGCTTAATGTGTCCCGAAAGGAAAAAATACTTTGAGGAGTTCATATTGTTGAAATAATATCAAACTAAGTTTAAATAAAATGTATGCTACATTGAAACTATTTTGATGAAAGCACAGATGCTTTCAATACAGATATTTTCATTAAAAACGATTTGATTTAAATGAGATGTAAATATGATTAAGTAAAAATTAATGTTTATTCTTTTGATGACAACTGTACGCTCCCCATTTATACTAAATGTCATTAATTTTTATTTTAAACTGTAAGTTGTCTGGTGCACTATTTACCTCAGCATCTATCATATGATCAAATATAGTGAATGTGAGATAATTTTTTTGGAAATATGCGAACCTTGTTTCAAATTGCTCTCTGTTCATCTCCATAATAATAAATTTAAACGATCTTCATTAAAACAAAATTATGTTATGACGATCGAAAGATAGCACATGTGTTGTTCATACCTCTGTGTGCAGCTGAGCGTAGTCGATGTCCTAGGAGCGGCGAGTGAAGCAAGAGACGGCGCAGTGACAAGCGTCCGACGCCTCCGGTGGTGCTGCAGCCCCCGCGATTACTGTCGCGGCGGCTACTCGTGCCCCCCATGTCGGGGCTTCTATCTTTAACGGGAGGTTGGGCCTTCCGCGCGAACATTTATCGGCACAAACTTATACATAAATATCCAAATAATCAGTTCAAAGATGGAAACACTACGTTTACTGACGGTCACCATCATAAGAGCACTGTGAGGAAGACGGGCGGCATGGCGTTGCTGTCATCGCAACTGAATATGTTATCTGGAAAGAGAAAAGAAAATATATTATAAAGTGTAACTAAATAACGCAACAGGAAAAATTGACAATATGATTCAAGCATCACGTGGCATAGTTAGGAACAGGCCCGACGTTAGGGCAAAGCAAAATATTTGCAAATTACTTTGACAAATAATTTTTGAATCTTTTTTTTAATACTTCAAATCAAACATATGAAAAGTAATAAAATCGTTCCATTACAGTAGCAGTGGGAATGCTTCATCATTCACATTACGACGGATACGATAGGATATTACAATTTTTAAGAAGTACATAAAACCAAATTTTGACCAATAGAAGAGCACAAAAAACAATTATCACTTCTCAGAAGTCAAAAATCCACGTCAAAAGCAATAAAATCGTGCCAGCGTGGACACGATTTTATTGCTTTTGACGTGAATTTTTGACTTCTGAGAAGTGATAATTGTTTTTGTGTTCTCCTATTGACCAAAATTTGGTTTGAATATACTTCGATCAATACTTAACACAAAAATATAAAATCGCGCCATCATGATTCTAGTATGAATGATCAATAAAGATATCTATTATATTTTTAGGTCATAGTGAAACACCAAAAAAGTGGACAAAACGTGAAGAATTGCAAATATTTCTTTTGACTCAATATAGAAAAAATAACTCATTCAGTAGTTAAATATACATATGTTACATTTAGTCGTAAAGAATGATATAAATAACCTGATATATACGATAGAATGATATATACACATATCCCTCGATTTACATGGTTTCACTTTTTTAATACTCCAAATCATACATATTTGGTTTCACAAGTGTAGAACAGCGATGTAGAAATGCAATAGCTTATTCTGACTTCTTGCATTTGACCTACATCTGGAACCTCTTCCACTGCTCATGCAGTGTGTCTTAAGTAGCTCTCTAGATTACACGTGCGTCACTGAAGATTTAGCTTGTTTACTATTTTTGAAAAATGAAAACTTGCTGTTGTACAAATTGCGAAATTATTCTGCCTCGACTCGTTCCAAGGATAAATAAGTATGAATTTTCACTTTTTGTCTTTTATCTCGAGTTGCGCAAAATATATTATGTTAAAAAAACGCTATTTAATTATAAAATTAAATAAAAAAACACATTAATAAATCATTATGTATTAATTTCCACAAATTTTTTTGGAGAGGTGCTCCGCACCTGATTCTTAACATGGGTCCCGCGTTTCTTAGCGCCGGTCCTGTTATATATATACAATATTGTATACAAACTGTTTAAAATTGAGTTTCTTTTAGACTAAGCTAATTTATTTCAAGATATTATAATTAAGAATATAAAAACATATACTTTCTATTAAAAGCAGTTATATTTTACATGAAATAAACATGCAAATTTAAATTGAATTTCTGCCTATATTTTTTGCAGAAGAATATATCAGGTTTTTAATTTAAGATAATATGGGTTATATAAATAGATAGTATGTAATATTATTTCATATTGCCAGAAAATAAGAATACTAAAAAACACTTTAAATGTCATAGCGTTATATGTAAATGTATAATCTTGCCGTATAGCAACACGTTTATGCTTAAATATTTGTGAATTTTTAACTTATTGTACCATATAAAACTATAGAATTAGAGATTGCAATACCGGTAATACCGATATGAAATAAAATAGTGATAGCACAGAAAATATTTTTTATTTTTTTTAAGAATCCGTACATCTTATTAGAACTACGAAAACGATGATACCCATAGAGAATAAAATGATGCTCATTGTCCCATGTACACTTTACCTATGTAAAATTAATCATCGGTCAGTATTTTGGCGAAAATTTAAAAAATCTTATTCAACATGTTCGATATTTTTGTACGAATATATTTACTTTATCTCAGGCATGTCTAGCTGTACCTAGCAGTTCCCAGTAATTAGGTTTTGTAAGAGAGAAATGACCGCGCAGCAGCGGCCTACGGGACCATTTATATGATAGGGATGGCTGGCGAAGTAAAAACAAAAGCAGGTATAGCTAACACGAAATTCTTTGCACCATCCGTACATTTTTATCTCCATTCAGACATATTTGTACCCAACAATCAACGGAATATGCTACACTAAGCACATGTGTTAAATATTAGCAATAATTATGTTTAAATAAGAAACGTATTTGAAAAAATTGTGCTAACTTCCTAATGAAACTAAACCACAGAACTACCACTTCGCTTCTGATTTGGAATAACAAGAGTTTATGCGAATCGTAATAGAACATGAATTAAAAATCTACACTTGTTTATTACATATTTTTATGTATACATGTAAGTATATATTGTATCAATATTTTTTTTCTGATATAGTCAAGCGATACGTGTAACATAAATAATTTTATAATAAATAAAATATGTACGTATATGGACAAAGCGAGAGTGGATAAGTTGATCACTCATTAATCCACAATTACACTGTCCTCTGGAGAGTTTACTGACACGCAACACTACTAATTTAATGTCTAAGGAGCAGCAGGGTTTTTACACAAAAATATCCATCTTAAAATAGATTGAATAAGCACTAAGCGTCCTTCTCGCAAGGCGCTCGTTTATTATTAACCGCCGTTGCCTTCTTACACCACAGTCGCGTACTTAATTATTCTTAGTACACATTACTCTCGGGAGAATAACCGATGACGTCACGATCGAATTACGTCAAAGCCGACTGACACAAGACAGCCTCCGAGTGGTATTGTTTATGGTACAATTCGGTCCAATTACATCGGCGTACATAATGGAGAATTTACGTGAGCGGACAAAGTAATAATTTGTCGTTTCTAGTAACACAATTGAGCTACTTTAGAAAGGACCGTTTCAACAATTCGAAAAGTATTTACTTGTTTTTAAATATAATACACTTATATTAGCGTTTTTTTCAGACACAAAACAAATGTCCCTTTTATCTACGTAAACAGTAAAATATCGCAGGAGGGCATATCTGGTAAATACAGTACTGCGGCATCACTAAGGTGTCGTTTTTGGACAAAAAATTATGATTTTCTATGAGATTTGAATCGTTGTGTTATCGTGGTGCAAAATCAAAGAGCTATTTGACCATAATTCTGGTCGTTGTCTTCAGATTGGCTCACACAAATGGCGAAAATCCGCAAAGTATTTTTTTAAATAATTCACCAAGCGTGACAAAATGAGTCGATAACATTTTTTAAACACAAACTACGTGTTCAATATGCCTGATAAAAATCATGCGCATCACAGACAGTGATAGCAACGATAAAAAAATATGAGCTCAACTGGATTTTTATCACATCTCGTATATTCAGCTATATGCTTGTGTGAAATGTTAGTCATATTAAAACAGATTGCGCCAGAGCCAGCGCGTTTACCAGTAACTGTTATTATTTTTTTAAATTATTGTCGGTTTGGTAAGCTTTCTTAGTCTATAATATAATAATAGCACGCGCGACTCACTAATTGCCTCAAAGTACCGATTCTAAACTATTATGCCTGAACTACACTCTCTGGAAGTTGGCCACGGTTGGCCAAGGATGGAGAATATAGTGGGTTACTTCGGTCGAGTTCGGTTCTGCCCGCTCTAAAATCTCTCGGAAGTTGTCCGAAGTTACCGAGAACGGGAGGTAAAGTGGGGGTAATTCAGTCGATTTGGCCAGCTTCGAGCTCTTCCAAACATTGTCGGCAAACGGACCGAAGTCGGAGCTGCTCTTTCGAGCGCGAGCGGTGAGATACTTCCCCTTTCGCTCTCTCGCGTGTGACGACAGTGAGAGATTATGATATGGTTTTTCGCAAACTGAGATAGAACGAGTAGCTCGCTTCAATTTCATTATGCGCGTAGGTGTCCTATGGTCAACACGCATGACGAGCGCTGCATCGTAGTCACGTGGTCAAGTTATAATACCACATGCTTATCGGGGACTTCAACAGACCCTTACTGACATCTTTGAATATTTTAGGGCACCAAAAAGAATAAATTATATTTTTGATAGTATATTCTTCTAACAGATATCGTTATTATATTTTTTTCATATAAAATTAAATAATTTAAAAATAATTAGTGGTACTTGATTTTGTTAAAAAAAAATCGTTATGTATTTTCCTAGATCGGCTTATATAAATGTCACACCATAACGAATTCTTACTTAGAATCAATGGCGACAAATTCTAGGATAGTCACAGATGTGGTGTTCGTATTCTGAATTATCATTTTTATGCCTTATGGCATTTTGAAAAAGCCTTTATAATTATCAGTAGCGTCATTTTAATATGGCAATTTAAAAATTGCGATTATTTGGCACATTTTTCGATCGCGCGCAAATATGCCAGCTGTACGTGACAGCAGCCGCCGTGCGGACGTCGGAATGGAAAAACCTAATTCTATATTGGATTAAAATACTGCGATAAGGATAAAGCAAATATATTTGGGAGATAAAATTCTTTCATTAGATTTGCTTACTTATATGATATAAAGTCTAAAGTGATTTAGGTATGGATCGTATCTATATTTTCGTAAATAAAATATAGGGGCATATTTCTAATGCCTATTTAATACTGCAGATATTTTATAGTCTCACGTTATCTGCCTTTAGTTCAGTGATCAGGAAAACGAGTCTAAGGTAGTGGATCTAGTTCTTCGCATGCGACACAATCCGATTCTTAACCCATTGAGCGGCGTAACGGCTCGTGACGCTCTCCGTAACGGTTTCCGCGTATTAACGTAACGATTGAAAAGTAAAACTTAATCGCGTATTCATGTATTCGAAAAGAGGCGACACTATCGCACCGACCAGAGCGAAACGCCGTGGAAATGCGACTGAAAGGGGAAAAAAGACCGAAACATCGATGTTCACAACAGAATTATTGAAACCAATGATTTCAATGACAAGACTCAACAGATCTTTTCTTTCCATTGAAATGGTGAATGACTCATGAAGTAAGATTCTTCCAGGAATGGCTGTTAAACATTGTTTTTTTATCCAAAATGTGCGCCATAAATATAATTATTTTTTTGATCATGTTTTTTTATATTATATTTACTTCACAAACCAGAATTTGAATATCTTTTATTTCAATTTTTACATAAGATAAAATGAGCTGTGTTATTCATGACACCAGAGCTCACCGTGCGAGAGTTATTTCTTTTTTTAATTTATAAAACGTTTTTCAATTTACTCATATAAGCAGATATTTAGAAGCGAATTTATAGGTATATATGTTAGTTATTGGGTACTTGATAATCGACTGCCTTTGAGCATTAGAAAGTATCGAACAATGTTGTTCTCAATGCCAAGGCTCTTTGCTTATGCAATGAATAATCATATTAAAAAAATTAAAAGTAACATTTAATTGCAAGTTAAAAATAGATGGTCATGAAGTGAATGTTTGTAATTTTATCGTCAGAACACGATTGGCATTAAAGAGAACGATGGTCATGAATCTGAACAGGTATAAATTCCTTCAGCCCTTTTTATACATACAATAAATAAAAGGGGCGGAACATTGCAAAAGCACCAACTTTCTAGGTAGTACTTTCACAAAAAACATTATTATTTAAAGGAATAGATTGTAGATTTTTTGTTTGTGTTAAAATTTGTTTGCAAATTATTGTTGACTTTATTGCTTTTTGAACGTTTAAAAAATTTTAAACATGAGAAGAAATATTCAACGAATGTAAATTAGTAGCATTAGATTTAGGTATTCGATCTGAATTTTCAGATCAAATACCTAGGGAAGAAGCAAAGAAATAACGAAAAAGCAACAACAGCATCAGCTGAATTATATAAATTTATTGTATCATAGATAATTTGACAATTGGATTTAATTCAGTAAAATAAATAAATAATACATTTAGTTTCATGTGGTTATTCATAAAATAAAATCTAGAAAAAAAAATCTGTTCCAAAAATATTTTTTAAAATATGTCATTTCAGTAAAATCATATCAGAATACATTTTCACCAGTAGATATATATTTTTACCAGTGAAGATATAAATTATCTGGCAGATGCTATTAAAATTATATGATTTCAAATTTTCGTGAATGTGTATTTTTTGGTAGTTATATTTTCAATAGGAAAGTACAAATACATTTTCACTAGTAGATACATATTTCTACCAGCGGAAATATAACTTAATAGATAGGAGCTAATATGCTGCTCAAAAATGTCTATGAAGTTCAATTTGACGGTTACGAAACGTCCATTTACTGTTCAAACCCAAACCTAAAATAATGAAAATTCTAAACCCAATTATAGTTTTTGAACTTTAATTAGGTCAAGTCCAAAATTCAAACTAAGCAAACTCATCTCTCAGGGGAAAATAAACAAAATAATAAGTATAGAGAGACATCGAATCTCACATATTTCTCCATAGTTTGTCTGCATTTCGATATTACACTGTTTAAAAATATGATAGCTATCCTTACTAATATTACTACAGACTTCTTATATAAGAGAGCTGATCAAAGTATATTCAAACTTAATTTTGATCAATAGGAGAGACGCAAAAAAACTTCTGAGAAAGAATAATTGTTTTTTGCGCTCTCCTATTGGGCAAAACTCTGTTTAAATGTGCTTTATTTGATTCTCATTCGTAATGTTGTTATAAGAAGTCTTTATATAAACGCTTGATAATCGAGCGTTTTCAAAAAACGACTAATTATCAGGTAAATATTATGAGTAGATATTTTTAATAATTTTTAATGTCTAATTATAATATTTCGCATAAAATATGTCGCAACGGTGGCTAATTTTTATATTTATTTGTAGCATAGAAAGGGTTCGTACCTATTATTATGTATTCAAGAAATTATATAACGATGTTAAAAAATGCCATTTTTGTCATTAGTTTTTTTTCAGGGTTCGTTCTCGGCGGTCCTGTACCAGACAATGGGAATTAAGATCTATAAAATGTGAATTATAAGTATTAGACAATAACAAAGAGTCTGATTCCACCCCGAATCATTGAAAACTGAAAGGTACATCGAACAGTTTCTAATTTTCAAGGGTATATTATCAAAACATTGCCGCCACTTTCACTACCTCTTCGCTCCCGACTTGGAATAATTAGAATATAGTCGAATTAGTAAGTCTTCGACGGAAATATTAATGGGTAAAACACTACCACCTAAACTATAAGGGAGATCTGGATTTTTTAAATTCCCTGAATATTAAAAGCTTACCACAGCAAAAATTAATTATCCAGATATTCACTGAATCAAAATGTTTAATTTTTAATCAACCTTGACTGAATCATAACAATGCAACAGAGATTGGCTTGAGAGATGAATGCTTCTCTCACAGTAAAATTAGCGCTGAAGTAATCGATATAACTGCAACGAGAATCAATACGGTATTTATATCAAAGGAAGTTATGTTACTTTTCTAGCATATATTTATATGCACATACAATATACAGCGTTAGCCTTTTATTAACATTATTATGTATGCAACAGTTCCGTATATTATTATTTAATGCATTTTTATATAACTTTGTTATTGACAATTAAAAATTTATATTACACAATAAAATACAAGAGTTAATAGATTTCAATTCATTATAATTAACCTTTTGCATTCGTATTATTTAGCAATTAATCATTGTGTATATATTAATCTCGACCATCGGGTATCTATAAATTATCTTTACATCCTGTTTAGATAGAAATTTTCCTCTTATTGATCGCGTCAGAATTCGCGGAAAAATCTCATCTTCGCGCAATACTCGTCGAGGGTCCTTTGGATCTTCCATTTTTAGCACTTTGGGGTACGAGAGAATAAAAACGCGTCTATTACACTGAATTAACACGCTATATAATTTTATTATTTCCTACACATCAATCACTCGCAACACCGAGGGAAAAAATAAAACAATTGTGCAAAATAATCAATGACGAGAGGTACATATGTGTAACTTTTTTTCTCGTGGAAAAGTAAAACTGATTATTACATTTCTTCTTTTAATAATTTTATCGTGATATAACAAAAAAAAAATTTTTAGTATTAACTACAAAATACTTGCAATATTGGTAATTTTGTTGCATAAATTGTATCATTACATTATTAATTTTCGACAAAATTATTCATTTTTGTTCAATATTGCTTATTAATAGAATTTTTGTAGATATATATATATGACATTATTAAAATTATGCGCTGATTTTAAAGATCATTTTTGTACATTTTTTTATAAACGATTTTATTATTACGTAGCTCTAATTATTTTTACTCTATTTTTAATAAATTTGTATTTAGCGCATAATTTTTATATAAATATTTTAATATAAATACTAAAAAACATACGCGTCATACGTAGTCGTAAAAATATTAAATATACTATAAATGTTATATGTACATGTTAGCAAAAATTTAATTACAGCAATAGTTTCTCTATATTTTTTTTAAATTTGCGAAATAATAATGGGTATATTATAAAGTCCTCTTTGTTCGTTTATTTACCGTTGTAACATATTAGGCGTTAGCCCAAGGCGTCACCAGTATGCATAAAAATGCAATACAACTAGAATAATAAATAAACTCTTTTATATTACTTATATTTAATAAGTCATCGATTTTTTTTATCAGAGTAATAAAAATACAAAGGACTTGGCAGTTAATATGTTAATGATGTTTTTTTGTGTAATTCACGAAAATGTTTATACTCTACGTTTTATTATGCCGTTGATGCTTTTACGACTCACAAATGATCATCGCTTTTAATGTAAATTGTATTGAGTGACGCATTTAAAAATAGCTCGTATTTGGAAAAATAATAAATCGTCATAAAAAAAATTAAATTACAAACTAGTACTGTCGCATGATGTAAATTTAAAGCATTAACTAAATTATAAGTTGTGTTCATAATTTCGCGCCATTCACTCGCATGGAGGCAGACATAATTTTATATTAAAAAAATAATACTTCAGCATCGCATCTTAATGCGAATTGATAGTGCAATATTTTAATGACTTTTTTTAAATCTTTCAGCTATAACGATTCATATACAACACGCCAGACGTGCGTCTGAATTCCCGCGAACTGTACCCACGAGCCTAGCAGTTTTCTAACTATACACACGCGACTCCACTACACATTGACGCTCGGACTACTACTTCGCTACAAGAATCTCTTCACCACAGACTTACGCCTCGCATCCTGTTTGAGTTTTCATATCTAGGACGATACAAACAAATACAAAAATAGCAATTAGCCTAAAAGCTAAGAAGGGTCGTCAAGTTTCATTGAAACCTTCATAACCACAGAATTCAATTGCAACAAAATTGATACTATCGAGATGTAATATCTCAAATTGGGAATTTTCCATCAACGCAGTTATCAATGTCAGATTCTTCGTCACAATTATAATCAGTATCAGTAATTATTCTCGTGTATCGATCTTGTATTTCATTAATTATGTAAACGAGGCAAGGTAAATTCCATAATTTAAATTTTTTTTAGTACATTAAAGGGTCATGGAAAATATTTTTTTATATTTTGAAATATCGGTATACAAAAGGTCCCGCTGAAAATAAATCGAAAATGGATTCAACAACAAGCAATAAATTATTGTACATTGATATGTGCACTGGGACAGAGGAGGTTAATATGAAGAAGTAGGAAATTAATGTTTGAAACTCTCCTATTGGTGACCCCGTACTTTGTTGATCATCGTTTTTTTTCTTCTAACCGGGAAGTTCGCACATTTGCGGTCGTCGAACGCCCGGTTCTAATTCGGACCGACCGGTCATGTTAACTTCTGGCGTTTCTAGCGCGGTGACGCGACACGCCTCGATTTCTTGCTTTCTCTCCTCTCCTCTCTGATGACCGCTCGTTTCCACGGCTTCTACTGCTTCTCCTTGCGCCACACTTGACAAGCACTCGCAGGGAACGGTGCTCTGGACCATTGCGTCATCTTTGGTCACGGTCAAACTATGCCGACAATCTGAATTCTTCGCGGAATTCCTACGGCCGATGACTGAACTCACAATGACCAAGATCTTTGCCTCGGATATCGATGGCTTAAAGTGTAAATGTGCTAAATCCACTTTTGTGTGAAAATGATTTAATAATGTCATCTTGTACCTTTTTAATCGAAATACACACACTCAAAAATCTCAAATTAAACATACAAATTTCATATCAAGAAAATTGAGATATTGTCTATTTAGTTTTTTTTTCTTAGAAATCAATTTTATATATTATGTTATTATTTTGAAGCATCGATCAAATAAATGCTTTTTATGAGTAACCTAAGCCCCTTTAACATCAATGGAAGATGATCCGCAAAAAAAAACTAGACGGAAATGCCATAATAAATTTAAAAACGGGTTAAAAAAATAAAGCCACATATTTTAGGCAATAAAGATAAATAATATAATCGTACATGTTGAATGACAGGTTTTTTGCAAGTACGTGCATTTCATATTTCATAAAGACTAAAGGTAAAATTGCATCTGCAGAGGAGCCAGCTGTTAATACTTTAATATAATGGCTACACTCTTGATCAAATTTGGATGCAGATAAAACTAGTCTTTTTTAAAGTAATGCCATGCAGAACGTTAGATATAGTACGTGTATTGGCGATACAGATACTCCTGATGTAATCTGTGTTATATGTAATAAATTACTTTTCTCATACATACTGATTACAAAGGAAAAATCAACGCGATTCGCTAAAAAATATAAAGTTAATATGGTAATAAGCACTAGCTTGGGAAAAATACTAATAAAACTCTAATAAAATATGTAGTACTACGGTGGGTTGGTCCCGCTTATCCGGCCGCCAAAAGCTGGGTGCCCGTCCATTGGGTTGGACTCGTAGAGCTTAAGTACTGGTAACGACAGTGGCAGAAAATGGTGTAATTATCGCTGCAGATTTATTTAAAGAACAACTGGCTTATAAATTGAGAAATCATGATTTAAAACTACTGAAACATCAGCACCACTTGAGCACAAAAATAACGTCGAATATATTTCGAGCGATGAAAGTGATGTTCATGACTTTCGCAAATGAATGTGTTTGTTGTCAGAAAGTGACAGTAATTACAAATTAGTTAATACGTAATACGTACATGAATGAGTATATGTAAGCACGAAAAAACGATGAATTTGCATACTTTAACATATATTATATTTTTATAATATTTTTACACGAGTTTTGGATGAACGTAATAATATTTTAAAAACATAATACTATTACAAAAATAAGTAATCGTTGCTTTTGGATTGCAAGATTAAATAGAATGCGATGGAGAGTGATTGAACGAAAATAAAATATAATTATAGAAGTAGGGCGAGGGTGTAACTCTGTGTTTATGTTCTTTCGAATCGTAATCGAGATGACAACACCCAACCACATAATATTAATAAATCTATCTTTTATATTTGAGATAACAATACGAACGATCACATAACATCACAATGTTGACCTTATTCTTGCATAGAGTACATACATACAATATGTTCGTGCACAATTCAATCAATCGTTTAATGTTCAAAAATCACAATGTCCATTGTGTGAATCGTTTTCAATCGTGTTCTAGTTTTCTATATTTTATCGAATAAGAAAAAAACCATTTGCTCTAAAAATCTGACTTCGAAATACCTAATTAATAACTGATTGTTTAGTAAATTTTTCAGTAAACCCTTTGGCTGCAGTTCGACATAAACAACACACAGAGGCAAATACAAGTGTTTGCTCTACATATCTATGTGTAATGTAAAATGATTGGGTAAACGTTTGCTTATGGCGGTTGTGGTGCGACGACACTATTTGCCCGGACGTTTTTCTTTGATTAGAACTGCGACCTAGTTAGTTGTGGTATATGTTACAGTGAATGTGTATTTCCAATGAAAATATATTTTCACTAAGATTTTAGTAAAATTATATCGAAATACAATTTCACCGGTAGATATATATTTCTACTGACAGGCGTAAAACGTATGAGTGGTGGTTTTCAACTGATAGTTGTGAATGTAAGCCACCAGCAAATTTCGTTTCAAAAAATAGTTGTAAGGTAACACATCACCTATTAAAGTCAAAATGTTTCGAACGTACGTATACCGGATCATCCACGTAAATAAATACAAACAGCTGTGGCCAATTAAAAGTTTCATAGGTAATATTTCACGAATTCTATTATTAACATGTTAAACTTGTTCTATTCCAAATTTTTATGGTTAAGTTCAATAAGTTATTTTAACTGGTAAAGCCCCCTTAGTCGCACATTAGCCTTGGTTATGTAAAGACAAACCCAAAATCATGGAGAGATCTAAACAAATGTCGATCACTATTTACTGAGAAAATGAAAAATAATCGCCTTGAATGGGCAAAAGCTCATCGCCATTGGACCGTCGAAGATTGGAGAATAGTGGCTTTCTTCGACGAATCCAAATTTAATCTGTTTGGAGCAGATGGCAAACGACTGTGCGCCGTAGAAAAAGCGAAGGATTTCATCCCTTATACATTAATCGATTCATCAAGCACTCATCCTATGTGATGATCTACGGGTGCATGACATATTATGGATTGGGCTCTGTACATTTCGTCCAGGGCATCATGAATACAAAAATATATAAATTGGTTGTATAAAACCATTGAAGAACTCTCCCAAAATAATATCACAATATAACATCAAGTGATTGTATGCTATAAAAATAGTTAATAATTAATACAATTGGTGTGACAACTTACTTATTAATTGTTAATAGTTTGCCCCATTGTAACGCATTGGGCCTGTCATTTTGAAGCAGAAGATATGAATATTTAAATATGTTTTTATGCTATTTATAATTATTAAGTAGTAGTAAAAATATATGTACAACAAAAGAGCACTAGTCAATGACAGTCAATTCATTTTAAATAAATAAAATCAAATATAATTTAGCAGCAATTTAATCGTAGTGATACTATAATACTATCTAATATTTGGAGATATAGCGCTCTATAATACGAGATTGGACATTTCCGCTGCGACGATAAGAAATTGAGCAATCCCAATAGTCGACGGCCACTAACTGGTAAATTGCGAAATCGAAATGAGTTTCTAAAAATAATCATCTTATGTAATATTATAAAATAACTATACTGTAGAATGAATTTGTTTAATGGCAAATATGACCATTGAATGACAATTTGTTTTGCGTTGGCAAAATACTCGTTTGTATACCGGGTGGTACGGATTATACTAATATACAGATTAGTATGTATCATGATATGAGCAAGAGTCAAGCACTGTATACCGTTCTTCACCGAAGCTTGGATGAATGAGAAGAAAATATTATTTACAACAATGGCCGTACTTTTAAAGAAGAAAGCCCGCCGGCCCATTACCAACCAGTACAGACGAAGTGCTACACCTCCGTTCTCGACCTAAGCCATCACGATCGACGACTGCGGCCGGGTTCCCAGTCACAATTATTATTGATCTCTCGGCATCATTACCTATGTTGGGGAAGGAACAGGGAAGGAACGTTAAACTCCGATAAAATACACCCTTTTTAATGAAGCAAGAGTATATCTCCCGGGTGACCATTTATAAGCGAAACTATCGTGGTCGCTTCCGAAGCGATCGATTTTTTCAAAATTAGGCCACAAAACTATACATATATGGAGAAACATAATAAATTTATTTATATATAGAAACAAATATGGGTAAATTTGAGCTTTTCTATCAATTTGTAAAATGTTATAAAACAATAAGTTTTCCTACAGGCTACGGCGCTTGTTAACCCAATTTCGCAATCTGACGCTCGACAATGAGAGCAATTAGCGCCAGGCAAAATGTGTTTGGTTAATAATAGGGTAATAGCGTTACGTAATTGATTTTCGTCGTTCTTGTTAATAAACAAGCGATTTAAATCGACGAAGCGGTCTTTGAGGAAGGTAGTGCGTTTATTTGCATATAAAACAAAGTAGGTGTTAAATTTAATTTTATCTAACGTCCAAAATTTAGTAAATATATTCAAATAGTTGTACAGTGTACGACCCCATCTTGAGCGACTGAGTTAGAAGTTACTATTATAGTGTCAAAGTTAATTAACGACGTAATAACGGGATGGCAAGTTATAATGAACTAACGCTAAGATAGATCGCTGAAAAGTAGAGGCACACAACTCAAACTATAATATATTTAAAATTATATTAATATAAGAAGAAGCAGCCAAAGCTTGCGTATCGCTTAAAGTTAGTGGCAAGTGAAATTATTTTTAATTTTAGATGGTGGATCTTCGACGAATAGTAGAGAATGACATTTCAGGAACAATAGAATTATCGGTAAGTATATAAGCCTCGAGAATATCTACTAAAGAATGTGTAACTTCCAGGAGGCCATTTGTGGGCGACCATCCAATAATGACAAGGTTACGAGTATCGTTTCTAGCAGGGTAATAGTAAAAAATTATATTTTTTTCCGCACTTAAAATAATCAAATCTGATTTAAGCGCTTCATAAACGTTTTATTAGAAGCAATAATTAATTTAAGATCTAGTTTAGTTAAATTCACAAATGGAAAAAATTGAATTTAGATCTAGTATTATTCAAGTTTTAAGATTAGATTTAGTCAATTTGTCAAAATAAAACCAACGAAACAAGCTTTTATCTTTGCGAATATAATAATTTAATTTGCTATTTTAATTTATTTTAATGTATAGTTTTATTTAATATATTTATATTTTACTTAACGAAAAGTTTTTTAATATGTCATGGTAACGAATGTTCCCACTGCCACGGCGACGGCACGATTTCATTGCTTTTGACGTGAATTTTTTACTTCTGAGAAGGAATAATTGTATTTTTCGCTCTCCTATTGGTCAAAATTCGGTTTAGATATGCTTCATTCGATTCAAGTCGTAATATTGTTATAAAAAACTTAATATGAACGCGAAATAACTGAGCCTTTCCACTGCGACGGCACGACTTTATTGCTTTTGACTTGAAATTCCAATCAAGGACCATTGAATTTGAACAGAAAAATGCATGTTTTTAAAATAAATAATATGAAAAAATAGTCTACAATTGAATTCTTCGAGAAATATTTTTGATATTATGTTCATTATTTTAATGTACATTTTTTGATGTTTTTTGTTACTGTTGTTATTTTATTTTTATATATTCATATATAAACTTAATAGTTAAATATTATTTTTCTGTAATTCTATATTTTTTTCAATAATTTAATAAAGTAAAATTCATATTGTTTATTAATTTTATCATTAGCTTTGCTTATTAGAGCCAGCTGCTTATTTGGGACAAAATGTTTGGGGCACAATGTGTGCCAATTAAAATAAACTAAAAATTCTCAAAATCTATTTTGATTCAAGGGTTGATCCCAGTGAGAAATTTATATTTCTTGCACAAAACTGTCATTAAAATACCGATAATTTATTTAAATAAACGTAAATATGCTGAATACGTTTTTTTATTATTTCTCTACGAATAACATATCACAATATCTTGGATTGCGCAATGAAAAAATTTCACATTTTTATCTCTCGCATATGTAATAAAAGTGACACAGAAAATGAAATTTTATATGGTGCTTCTGGTGAAGTATGACTATCAAAATGCGTATATTTGTCTGAATGTCACAAACTTTAAATTTTGAAATAAATCTTAAAACAGTACTTTTAAAATCGCTGAAAAATTATATAAAATACAATCGAATACGTGTGTAACGTATAAAATGGTAGTTTTATACGAAGCAAAATTGTACGTGCAGAAAAAACGGCGTTTTAGCGACCCACTCAAAAGGAAAGTTAAGCATCATTTTCGTTTTCATACATTTTTTTGTGAATAAAATGTATTTTTTAGAAGTTAAAATTGAAGTGCGGAAAATTAAATTTTGATAAGAGGCACGAACTACAATTAAATTAAAGATTTTCTGAAATATATTTATTACTTTGTTAAGCATTTTTTGTAATACTGCGTTAATACTTTTTCTGTTCCTTAAGAATTATTCACTAACACTCCTTACATAATCTGTAACCGAAAATTAAGTTTGTATCTATATTGATTTTTAACAATAAGCTTACGGAAATGAGCGTAAAATTATGTTTTCCACAAACAATAAATATAGAAATCCGTTGATTTTTCAACGCGTAATATTGATAAGGTCATGAACCGATCTGATTTATATATTTCTCGACCAGAGAGCAACCATTTTGAGAATCGTACCCTCACAGATTTAATTAATTGCTTCGACTAAATAATCCGTGGAGACTAGGAAACGGGGAAGCCTGTTGCAGAGTGAAATAAAGCCGACAATCTGCAAACAGATGCGATCATCCGCGCCTAATCTAATATAATGTGTTTTTAGATACAAGTTTTACACAAAAAATATTAGATTAAATCAAACGATGATTTTTTATACTCTAAAAAATAGGCACGTGAGCCGGAACAACATTTTCATAACGCATATTGAATGTTGTTATATATTATTAAAAAAAATGTTTAGGTCTACTTTTTTTATAAGAAGTCGAACTGTGGTTAAAGCAAATGAACTAAATATGATGTTTAGTGTCAAAATATATAAATAAATAAAGGCGGTGAATTCTTATTAATATTGAAACTAGATATAAACCAGTCAAAACATGCCTTATAATAAGAAAATGACATAATAACTCAATCTCACGGGCTGTTAGCTTTCACTGGCCGAAAAGTGTGTTTGGAAATAATTTTCTACGTACGTTCTCGGGTCACGTGTTGTTCGTGATTGAAGCGTAGGAGAAAAAACGTGAGTTACGTGATATTATAACGAGCGTGTTATGTGCAAGATATAGTTAGTATATGCGACAACATAATAAAATCTGACCCACGTTTTATTATTGAATTGCCATATATATGTTATGAGGTGCGACAATTTCCGGATTAGACAAAAATGTCTGGAATTAAATGTAAATATCGTCGTATTTATTTTTGGAAAAAAATACACTTTTATTAACGTTTTTAACATAAAATATATATACAATACACATTTAATTGATTAATAACGCATATATTTAAATGGTCTGTATTTATATGAATTAATCACATGGTAATTTACAAAACATTTAAAATATATATTGATCGTTTATTATTTATAATGATACGGAGAGTACAATTACTTTAATTAAAAAATTGAAGTCCTAAACAAATTTTATTTGAAATATGTTTAAATTCTCATTATTAAAAATCGAATGTGAAGTGATATCAATAAGTCAAGTGTTGAAGCACATGATCATGTTTATATACGCGTGAGAAACGGGGTGGGGGGTCTAACGTCCCTTCCAGTTCTCGATTATCCAATGCGGATGATTCGGAGCGGAACCAGACTCTTTGTTTTTGTGTAATACAGATCTAATTCCAAATCGACACATTTAGGGATATCGTCATTCCCTGGACTGCGTAATTCGGATATGTTTTAGATACTTGTTCATTGGAGATTCGGTATGGACAGCTGTTTTGATGCAATTATCAATATACAATTGCATTAAAAACCACTATTTTACTAAAAAACAATTACTTTAATGACTTGGAAATTCCAATGCAACAAGTTTGGGTCGTCCCAAAAAAGAATTATTTATTTATAGAGTTTAAAACTTAGTTTTATATTTAGATAAATAGCATTTTAAACTCACTTTAACCTTCCACCTCCATTTTGACCATCTGCCATACTACCAGAATAAAAACTAGTGAAAGTGTGAACATTGTGTGTGAAAAGCGAATTTTCCCACCATATCTATGATTCGAATTATATGAATCTCCATACCCGCGGTTCAATGAGCAGGCGTTAGGATTAATTAACAGATTAGTATTATACGTGGTTGTAACTTTATGTATTGTGTATGTTGTACGTAGCAAACAAGACATGATTGTATAACACTTGGGAAATTAGCTATCAAACGCACGACGCTAAATGTATGCTATATCTGACACGTTTCTCACGATTTATTTGAAAATTTGGTTTATTGTTATATATATCCTAATAATTATGTTTGGGCGATTAGCCATCACTGATAGCGAACATATGTGTAGATATATTTATTTAATGCTCGTTTTTTATTATTGTAATGCACAAAAAAATCGTTTTATTGAACATAGTATTTATTTAAATGCACGTATCATTTAAAATAATTTCCTGTATAAATGCACCCATAAAAAAAAGCTTTTTAAATAATTAATAAAATAATTATTACAAACCAAAACGTTTTGCTATTAAATTAATAATGTAAGTATGAAAAATAAAAGTTTTAATGAAAAACTAAAAGCATTAGGCAAGTATCAACGTAGAACAGAATGTTGCTCCGTAAAAATATATTTGTTGGCATAAAATTGCTAAGGGCGAGTTACTTTTTATGGCTGGGGTAAAATGTTTATTTTATATATATTTTTTTATTGTTAAGTCCTTTCGGATGTTAATCATTCTGGGTTTATATATTCATAATGGATGTAAACAAATTAAAATTTATTCATGATTATAAGATTATTCGCACACGATGTTTTTAAAATATTTGTATTCATATCATGTATTTGTAGCATACTTTATCGACATGAAAAAATTACGGGATAAAGTAAAGAATAAGTTTTTTGATGAAATATTTTCATCTACAGAGAGTAGCGAATCGATTGAGAGAAACATTAATCGATAGCGAATTAAGAGTTGAAGCGAGAAAAAATAATTTCGCCTTATCAACCAGCCGCATTCCATTATACAATCAGCAGCATAATAAAGCTACCAACACCGGAATAAGAAAATATAATAACGCTGAATACCTAGTATTTTACTACGTCTATATTAATCGCCTTTTCAGAAACCACGTAGCACAGGACCGGACTTTATTCCCGACTTTATTTTGAGGGACGGTAATGTTATTTTTTTGCTACCCTTAGATTTAATTTATATTTCGCGCATAAAATTTAATTGTTTGTTAAAAGCATAAAAATATATACATTTGCATACATACAAATTCATATACGCACACACACACATATAAGTAAAAACACGAAAACAAGGTAAAAGAACAGACACAAATCACCTCAACAGGTGCGCAGTGCCCCGCACGAATTGAACCAAAACCCCACATGTGCACAAGATAATGTCAAAATCTCTATGCACAGTATTGAGCAGACTAACGGCCTTTGCCAGAGAAGAGTTGGCAAGTGCTCCAGTACTAGACTCTACAAACAAGAACAGTGGACGCGACCGAGAACTATAACCACCGAAGGATTGTCTAAGATGCCTTTGAGAAATTTCCATAATAAAATCTGGTCCTGAAGAAAAATGGACTTCAACCTGCTAAGTCCGTATTCCATATTAACCAAACTAAAGGTTTTGATTGATAACAAAGATGAATATGAACGCTGTCTCATTGTAATTAGACGTAAAATATAAATGTGACCCATCGTCATGGTATACGGTTTGAAAATATCTAGCAAACCCATTGGCAATCTCTTCAGATCCTACAAAATTGATGTTGTTCCAACTCATCGATAACAGCAAGGAGTGGCCGTCTTGTTTTGAAAAGGTTTCCAAATGTACGAAAGACACTCATATTCATGTCGGAAGGCTATAGTGGACCAGTAGCATGGTTTCATCCCGTTTCATTTAAGCGATATCGCCGTACATGTACGGTGGTTGATTTTTTACCCTAGATAGTTACAAATATATCGAGTACACTATCGATTCGTCGCTTCGTTCAAAGGAACGATATAAAATCAAACCCTTGTTTACTCTAATTGCTTCACTATAAACAAACGCTCATGTAACTCGATTCTTGCGATTAACAAATTACGTCGCAGCAAAGCAATTGCGTCTCAATATTAAATTAAATAATATTAGGAAATCATATATTATAAATCAGAGTATATAACAATACAATCGATTATAAATATAAGGCTAAAAATGCTGATACTGATTTTTTTGGATCAAGTAATCATAAAATATCATGTGATTTAATTATATTTACTGTTAACGAGACAGACGGAAACGATTGAAAGATCAGTGTTACAAGGCTAAGTCGTGAGATTCCATTTTCATGATAAATACCCGATTTGTTCGAACTCTTAGAATAGGGCAACAGGTGTAGAAACGTCTTCACGACTGCCCCACAAAGTCTACTAAGGCATTAACAGTTTAAGAATATCATCGAGTGTTAAATGTCCAAAAATATACTGAAAATCTAGTAATGATTCGATTCTAAAAAATATGCCATTGGTGGCAAATAATTCACGTTTAAGTGTATGTATAGGTATTTGAAGACGTTGTTCGACCCTGCCTATTTATAGCACCTTATAAAGTTGCTATGGTGAAAGGGCGTGTCGTGATTGTTGAAAAAGCGTAAACAAATAAGAAAAATAAGCAAAATAAACACCGCCATAATGTAATGGCCGGTCGTTGCGAAACGTAAAGATTTGAACGGTTGGTTACGTAGTCGAAGGAGAATGCGCAGATGCAACAGGTTAATGCTGGGCGCAGCTGATAAAACAATAGGTGACGTTAGGTGGGGCGTCACGGAAACTTGCACTACCAAGGGCGAGTCAAAGAAAAATATCTATGTACTATACATAAAACAAGATATTTAAATTTAGGTATCGTGCCTTTAAAAGATCGATCTTACTAAATAATAAGAGAGGCTCTTACTTCTATAGAAATATAGGTTGTAGAGGAGCTTGGTCAAGAGGTCTTTAATCCGATAAGGGTTCAACATGACTGAATTTTTATTATGATTTTGCCATGAAAAAGAGGTTAATAATTTGGGTAGAGAATATTAAAAAAATATATTTAAAAAACTGTGCTTAAAAAAAATTATTATCTGTGACGCATTAAAATTATTAATTGTGAGCCATATTTTACGCATAGTATGGGTTCCACAGGCAAGATTGTTAACGCATTTTGTCACATTCGGCGATTTATTTATTTTATATAAATGACGGAACAAATTGTGTACATAAAACATCGCGATAAAACTAGAATATGAAGTGGTGCAAATGTTAAAGAAGACTTTTATAAATGGTACAAAACTTACTAGGAGACGTTGAAGATGACAAAGGGATATGGTCCTAACAAAGTGGTGCGCAAACCATGGCTCTAGGGTTCTCAATTATTCGTAGTTTTCAACTATTCAAATATTTAATAAAAAAATAGATGAATTATTCGAATATTCGAATATATGAATATATTTTTATTTAATCAATTAGTTCAAAAAAAACAATTTATTCCCTATAAAATATTATTTAATTATCAAATTATTATTGGTAAATAATAATTATTTTAATTATTCATTAATTAGTTTCATAATCGTTCTTAAATTTTATAAAATATGATGTGCAAATTTTATAAAATTCGGTGACATCTATATTAATAATTATAAATTATTATGTATAATATAATTTATAACCAACAGATGTCACTGCAGTTGGGACTATTTTTTTTAATAATAGCGCATTTTTAATAAATAAAAATTTGAGTGCTACTGCCGGGGCTCGAGCCCGCAACCTCAGAGTTACTAGTCTGAGATGTTACCGACTACACTATTCCGTTCTTAAATAATAAATATAAATTTAATAACTGAAATTAAATTAACAGCGATTGAATTATTAAATTAATTGAAATAAAACTATTGCGTCTTAAAACAACAAATACAAAAACGTAACACGAACTTCACAAAAATATGCGACGCATATCTGTTTTTGAGATGAACGTTAAACGACAATAAATTATGGGCCTTTCCAACATTGTTTTGTTCAACGAACGAATTCTGCGTATTTCGGTCATAGTGGACACACCGATAAACATTTTATTAACAAATGAAGGCGTAAAATATTTTTTTGATAAGAATAAGTGTCTCATAGTCTCGCATTTTGAAACATTATTTTCAAATGTCATTCAAGATAATTTAAACGAATTCGATCAATTATTCAAATATTCGAATAATAGAATATTCTATTGAGAACGCGACATGGGTTCCAATCTCCTCGGGTGTCAAGACTTTTTGGGGTCGCAAAATTCGAAAAAAATATAAGGCTTTTATTTAATAAGATTAAAGTACTAAAAAGCAAAAAAACATATTATCAAAGTTAAATTGTTAGATTTCGATAAAAGATGCAATGACTAAACAATGTACGCATTAACTATGAGTTTTAGTTAAAGCTTACAATGCTACATTCCGTATATGTATACTGTCACTTGACAATGTATGCTTTAACTGGTGAGTGTGTGAACTCTCCGACATGGGCTAGTTACATTGTCAACGAACAAGATTTGACAGACAGACGGTGTGTCAACCAAACATATTTGCGAGCTACTAATCGCAGAGCCAATAAAAAAACAGTAAGCACTATAATTCTTTGCATCGAATCTACTTCAAATAAGGATTATATGCATTGGTTTAAAATGGTTTAAAATACTTATTAAATATGTAAATTATTTAATTTTAAATACTTTGACAAATACTAGTTACATTGTTTATACATTCTTTTGTGTGTACTGTGATTTGACAGTGCATACATTGACTCATTAATGTATGTTCTAAATTCACATTTTTATATATATGTATATAAATTATCTGTGACGCTAGCAGGGGTAAACAGGAGAAACTCAATAGCCGCCAATATGATGGAGTACCAAGCGACGCGACGCTTATCGCGTACTCTCTCAGTTTCTTAGCGTCTGCCGAACAATTAACATATAATTAGGATGAAGTGTGACTTACAGTTGTTTCTAATACAGAATGAGTTTTTCCCAAGCGCATACCTCACATTGCATTGGTATCATTAAAGTTTTTACTACGTTGAAAATTAAAAAAACGCCTATTAAATATGTTCCAATACTGTTAAACTTTGAAAGAAACCACTTATGTAATAAAAATGTTGTGAGCGAACCATAACAGGTAATGAATAATGTAATGTCATAACATTGAAACAAAATTTCAATAAAAAGTACGTCAAGTTTGATCGAATATCAGGGTTGTCTTAGATTATAATGGTATAGTTCATTACGATTTTTTATTATGAAGGCGTATGATCAATAAGAAGCATTATCTTGCAGTTTTACGCTATTTACGTACAGCAATCTAAAGAAACTGATCAGAATTATGAACATAAAAGCCATATGTTCTGCACCATTATACCGCATAGGTTTTCACTTGTGCAAAAACGACACCGTCATGATGCCGCAGATACTTTATTCATCAGATATAGCCTTCAACGCTTAAAAAATAATAATAATTAAAAATAATTTCGTTAAATAATGAGTGATTCTAACAAAAAGCCAAGACCACGAGCTTACAACCGTGAAGTGCAAGATTAGGGGGCGCGATGCGCTAATTTATATATACTGTTATATTCATATATTATATATGGCATCGGGAGGTTAAAGATTTTGAAATACTGCAATCGATTATCCCGGTCGATCTCAGCATTTGTGCCAATTCGTTTCGGATCGCAAACCAGGGATCAGCAACCCTGACACATTAAAAGCAATTTAAATTTTGACAAAACAATATATGTGGCCAACCACAGTTAAATTAGAGCATTTCTATACTGTGATTTCATTCATCTTGTAACGTTTACATTTGTGCGTAACTAATACACCATTTTAAAATACAATTTCTGTGTCGATTGCGACGTGTGACTTATTCAAATCACACGTCATATTAGCGCGCATAATCGATAACAATACATCTGTCGACAATGTGCAACACTCACTACCTACGTATTTAAAAACTGACATGATCTGTGTCATTAAGGAAAAGTACGAGACGAGTGACGTGTTGGTCAGCCAAAAATGAATCCAGGGATAATTAAATGGATACATAAAAAAATTAAAAGGAATCCGACAAGGAGGTGCATTGTAGTTAGTTTTGTTTAATATATGGATGATCTACATACATATGTAAATTGTATAATATAGGATATAAAGATCAATATATGCACCAGGCGCGTACAGTGAAATTTTCGCCCTTTCGCTCGCTCGCTCGTGAGCGAGGCGTGGGCGTGCGGAAGTAACGTACGCCCACATCTCTCACTCACTCTCGTTATTTAATACGCGAGCGAGCGAAATGGAATGTATATCACCGTATGCGCCTGGTACGCATTATATAAAACGCAAAATGAAAACATACATGTATGTAGTATGTATATATAAAAAAAAAACTTTCATAATAAAATGTTTTTTATTCTAGACCCTATACAAATTTCGGGGTGTCTTTCAACACAGGTCGAAGACCTCTAAAATACGTTTTCTGTTGATTAATCTATTTATATTTGCACTAAAACATGACTATACTTATTTATCATATTTGATAGCATTGTTTTATGCAAGGTCAAATTTGTAATTAAAAACCCAGCTATTAATTAATGAAAAAAAACATACAGATAAATGTTTACCATAAAGACTATTGTTATAGCTCAATAAGTACATCTTCGCTGGACGTGAACGTAATCAAATTATCCTATTGGAACGTGACCTGCAGTTCAAAAATCTGTCGAATGTCACCAAGAGCACAATGATGTCATCGGTATTTTTTATTTAAGAATTTCATTACGTAGTAAAAAATGACCGAAATTTACATTGCACATTCGGATCTGAAGTAGAAATATTACAGCAAAAAATCAGACAACGAACTCAAAGAGGGTCATTGAACATAATGTAAATAACAATTCTATCTTAAATTTGACTAAAAAATATTTTTTGAGTGAAAGTTGATGTGACTTACTCAATAGTGTTAGATTGAGACGTATCATAGCGATAATGAACATAAATGATACACCATTTGTTTAATTCGCCAATTGGACTTCTTTCTAAGAACTTCGTTCCACTTTCCACAAAGTTTAATTATGGTGCGAGCCGAATTAGATGCGTACTTAATAACGAATTCTAAAAACACAAATCTCAGCGTATCTTGTGAACAGCGTAATAAATTTCTCCATTTTTAATTAGTAGTTCTACGAATAATTTAACAGTAGCCAGAAATAAAGCGCAAAAATTCTGCCTTAAAAATATGTTATGAATCGAGGTTAATTACGTTATTTGATTCGCAAGCCAATCACCATTTTAAGCTTAAGGTAGCAACATTTGTCTAGAAGTAGGTTAACATTTATATAAAAATACATAAACGTACTACATGAATATATACAAGCATTAGTACATAAATACATTAGTTAGTGTTGAACAGTATATTACATTATTTAGATGAGATTTTTACTTATTGAATCCACTGCGGTCCAATTTATTTAATCACAAAAATTAGGCTGCTTACCTATTTTTTATGTATTAGTCCAGTCAAATAAGGCGAAATAAAGGCTGAACCTCGGAATGAAAGATAACAAGCTGAAATTTTGCACAGACCTTCGTTTTGATGTTCTTAGGACAGGGTGAAAAGTCTCATAAAATATCGTGTCTGCTAATCAAGATATCAAAGGTCAAAGGTCACATAATTTGTTTTTTTGCAAATATCTCGCGTTTTATGCGTCGCACGTCATTAGATGCTTAACAAAACTTGTAAAGCATAAAATTTTCTACAAGTTTGGTTAAAATATTTGTTTTGTATCATTAACCGTTTTTGAGATACAGCGCGAAGAGTGGGAGGCGTACATCCGTTTATAGAATCCAGCGAGTATTTCTACCTGCTTAACTTGGTATAAGCTTTGAAAAAGTAAACAATCGTGAAAAAAGTGGTCTCGGCAAGTCGTTTGAACAATAATTTTATTACTTTCTTCGTTGTATTATTAGGAATTAAGAATGAAATATTGCTCTACAAGAAATTTGTGCGAAAAACTTGAAAGAGTTGAGAGATGTCCTTACGGAGATGATATGAAGATATGAAGATCATTTCCAAATTAAGAGAAAAATATTTAACTGATATTATAATTACAACGAAGATTGGATCATTCCCTATTTTTTCTTCTCGCGATGCTCAAGCTTAAATTTTATCCATAGCTTGGTATGAAAATAAAAAAGGCACTTCGGAAGAAGAACACTTGCGCGTAGTGGAAGCTGCTGCGGCGATTATTAGAGAAGATATTCGATCTTCTGTTGTTGAGACCAAGTACTATCCGCCCCCGAGTAAAATATTAATGAAGAAATTCCGAAAACTTAATTATATTTTCTGCAAGAAGTTATTATAAAGAACAGAAAAGGAAAGACGGGGCATTTTAAAACGAAATACACGGCTATAAGTAATGCTATAATGACTTCTATACGAAAACGGTCCTTTTCTTCGCAATTATTAATAGGCCTATCTGTATTTCTTCATAGAAGAAATATAGATAGGCCAAACATCCAAAAAGACTTTTGGATGTTTTGTCAAGTTTAGGTTTTTTCGCTTCATATAGTGATACTGTAAAATGTTAAATTTCAGCTGTTTATCACCCGCAGCCTAGTAATCAACCATCAGAGTCAAGTGCTTTAGTACAGTATGCAGCGGATAATGCAGAAAAATATTTATACTCTTGATGGCTATAATACTGTTCATATAATGGGAATGATAAAAATAATAACTCCAAAATCTGAAGTTATATCCGATGAACGCATAAAGAAATTTACAACAAAACCAAGTGCAACGGAGTTAGCAGCACTATCACATATACCCCTTCTAGTGTATGAAAATCATGTCGTACCCAGATTGAGCAAGAGATTCAAGTTCAAAATTTTAATGATGTAGAAGAACAACCGAACAAATATTTAATGTAGTTGATTTGTTGTGGATGTACGAAAAATGGAAAAATATCTCACCGTTGCCAGGGTGGAATGGATTTATTGAACAACTTACAAAAAACAATGAGAACTTTGTAACTTCTCGGATTCTGTTTCTTACTTTTATTCATCATCCTGCGAGTAATATTGACACAATTTACACCACATTACAGTGTGCTATAAGCACTGCCAAGAAACATGAACAAAGAACATGCTTAATAACTTTTGATCAGCCATTGTACATAAAAGCACGTGAAATCGTAGCAGCTTCAGATGCTAACTCAAACTTGTCCAGAGTAGTTGTGAAACTAGGAGGCTTTCATATGCTTATGTCTTTTATTGTATGCATAGGGTATATAATGAATGGAAGCGGAATCAAGGAAGCTCTCAGTACAATTATGCTTCGAATTCTGTCGACAAAATGTTGGATGGTCACGCTTTTGCAAGAAGTATCAGAGGCCATACGCTATTACTTTTTGCATTATCGATGATGATTTTTGAAGATATGGAGATTGAAAGTTATAATGCTTTAGATGGGTTCATTCAGCAGATAACAATTTGCGATGTTTCCTATGAAACTGTGGAAGAATGTGCAGGTAACTCTGGCTCCGTAGTTTACATAGCGTTATCCTACAAACGGATGCGCGCTTCCTACTCCCCGCGCTATATCTCGAAAACCATTAACCACACAAAGAAATAAATTATAACAAACTTGTAGAAAATTTTATTTTCTATAAGTTTTGTGAAACATCTAATGACATGCGACGCAAAGGAGGCGAGATATTTGCAAAGAAATGATTTTTATGACCTTTGATCTTTAATATCTTGATTAGCAGACACGATATCTTATGAGACTTTTCACCCTATCTTTAGAACGCCAAAACAAAGGTCTGTGCATAATTTCAGCTTGTTATCTGTCATTCCGAGGTTAAACCCTTATTTGACTGGACTATATTATTTATTTAGGGTATACAAATGTTACCAAAAGGACCGGGCGCGTACCGTGAGATACTTTCTCTTTCGCTCGCTCGCGTGTTAAGTGACGAGAGTGAGTGCGAGATAAGGGCGCGCGATACACGCGTTCCGCACAAAATCTTGCAAATTTCACTCTTAAAGCGTGGACATATTATGTTGGTCTAATATGCAATTGCAACAATTACTTGACTGATCTCTGCATTATTGTGATTCGCTGGAGACGTACCGAATCGACGGTACAAAAGGTCAGAGACGGTGACGAGACGAATAAGGGAAACGCTCCTGCGAAGAGAAGCTCCAGAGACCGCGGATCGATATGATAAACGAAAGACCCAAGACGGCCATCCCAAGGACATCATTCTTATCCCAGCTACACCATTACCGTCAAGCATCCAACGATCAGACATTAGAAGGTGACGTGATTTGAAAGCTGAAACTATTCTTTTTATGCCACTATTTAGAACCAAACCCATAACAGTAAACCACTGACTATCTAAATACATATTGTTAGGTATATAAATAACAAATTATTTTTATAGAAGATTTTTATTATTTCCATAATACTGTATAAACAATCAAATGTTTGTTTTAATTAGAAGTTTTTAATCTCGTCTCAAATTTATGCACCAATCGATTACCGCAATTTGAACTACTCTCATAATTGATCAAAGAGCTTATGCCGTAACACGGAGAGCAATTTGATCTAGAGTTTCCTGACCTTCCTCATACGCCAGTCGTTAAATGTACGAATGGCCACTCGCCGCGATGAGATCACCAAGACCAATCAAGCAACTTTCTCCGCGCAACTTAGTACTTAGTGGTGCTCCACCTCTCCATCTCAAGCGATTAGCTAAGAATCTTAAACCACCCCATCGTTTGACCCTATTCCCCGTCCTCCTCATCGCGATCGATGGCGACAAATTGAAAAATGAAAAAGCAAAACGCGCCAGCAATGGAGGATTTACATAAAACGTAATGGTTTCGTGTTGAAAATCCATTTCGCTCGAGGGAAAAATTCATTGGATTCGACACACATAATAGTGTAGGAGCGTACACAGCAACTACCCACCCTTGAACTTATTTACCGAGGACGTTATGTGCACACGTACTGCTAATAGCATAGAAATGAAACACAATTAGAAGAGATTTTCTTTCATAACTGATTCAATAGAATATTTTACCATTACTCAAATGGATTTATATAGGGTAAAATAAAAAAATAGTTTATTGGTAATGATAGCCCAAAAAAATTAAAGTTACGCTAAAATATATAATCGCTTTTATGTAACTTCCCTATATGTTATGACAAGAGAGTTCTAGTATCTTAGACAATTAGATAACTGATTAGTGAATTGTATTGTTTTTGGTGCAAAAGGCAAAGTAGAATCAATACATCTATTCATTTATAATTATATTTAAATCAATGTTATCGGTGCATGGGAAAAGGCACATTGACAATAGTCTGTTAATCCCATATATTTTGTAAATATATTACAGCAAAATAATACTGACACTATCTTGAAATGTCATATTGTCATAGCTAATAAATATCTGACTCGAGTCAGAAAATACACGTGTGAAGAAGCGCTTATCTGAATAACGCTGATGTTTCAGTCGAACCTTGAGACTTGATATTGCAAAATTATGTCGACGAATCGAAGAGAAAACAAAATAAATAAATAAATAAAGAATGTGAATATATGCTTACGTTTGAGTTGTTTATACAAGATATTATGTCAGTTAATAAAAACGTGCCAAGGTCTAAGATCCAGCAATAAAAATCTCATTATATTTATTAATAATCTAACACGTTAAAAGCTATAAATATCTGCAGCGCAAATAAAAGCTAAATGCTTTAGATATGAAAATTATAGAATCTTAGGTTTGTTTAATCAAATCCCCACCAATAGCTAGTGAATAGAAGGATTCAAATCCTTGCATACCTTACAGGATTTTTTTAAAATTGTCTTTGGAGTATAAGTTACTGAAATAAGTGTCTCCTAAGTGAATGTCTTTTTTAATACAAAAAACGCCGAGTATCGCAAAAATGTTACGGATTGTAGTGAAAGAAGCTAAAGAATGAGAAAAATCTTAAGATGTATAGCTGCAGAACTTGAAGTAAGATAATAAATTATGAGTTATTAGAGGGAAAATAATTAATTAAAAAAGCATCTAAAAGAGCATACTTCCATTTGGAATGAAGTGAACATAGAGAATGCTTTGTAAAGTTAAGGCATTCAGAATATTAACGACGAACAAAGTTTCGGCACTAGGAACAAATTTGCTTCGCAGCGTTTTCAAAAGTTGTCTCTGTTAAGAATTAGAAATTTCTCACTGAGACGCAATAATTGCGATTTCGCTTTAATTTCGCAACCGAAAGAGACAGATATGGGCGTTTTTATTTTATTTTTGAGAACCGAGAATATGATACAACTTTTCCCATTTTAAGAAACTTTCGCTGCCGCGACCAGTACAAAGGTGTATCAGATAAAACGCGAGAAAATTGAGAAGTTTTGCCTACTAAATGGGCATTATATGGTTTTGCGAATATAGGCATCTAAAAATAATGTTTTTTTAGTTAATAATACTGTAGCCATATGGGAAACAAATACGCTAAGGCATATATATTTAACAAACAGACATAAGCCCAATGCTGTACCAACTGAGTAAATCGATCAGATATAATGAATACTTACAAGTAAGTATTATTCACGCGGTAAGTAAGTATTATTGCGCATTTTTTATAAATAAAAATTCGAGTGCTGCTGCCGGGGCTCGAGCCCGAAACCCCAGAGTTACTAGTCTGAGACGTTACGGACTACGTTATTCCGTCCTTATTATATGTATTTAATATTTTAATTAAAATACTTTATTTATTTAGACAAAAATATTTGTGAAAATTGGAGCACCAATTTTTTTTCCCTTTGGAATAATAAATCTAGGAGAACATCGTCTTTGACAAAATATAGTTTTTGATCGTCCGTTTCAGATTGCCTCTTAAATTTTTATACCATGGGCATGAGGACCACTCGCTAATTTATTCCAATGAAATATATTACTCATTATTTTTTATCAGTTATGATTATCCGAGAACCTTCTGAGAAATGAGAAAAATGTAAATCTATTTGTTCAAAATTCGTCATATTAAAAAAAAATATATTTATATGATTGATAATTGTGATATTTTTGTGATTGATATGAGATTTATTTGTATTATTATATTTTTATCATTGCACATTAAATATTAATTTTAGAATATCGCAATAATATTTATTTTCGAAACATTTATCTACATTAGTTAAATTTGTGTTATAAATGTTTATGTATATAAAAGATACGTAAATACCGCATAACCCTTTTAGTCCCAGAATTTTTATGTTTAAAAAATGATTGATTTGCATTTTAAAATAAATTATGTTATCAACATATGTGTTTTATAATTTTAAAACTTTTTTGTGTACTCTCAATGATGCTAGGTAATAAAAAGCAATATTATTTAGTTGTTACAACAATAAAAAAAATATTATTTATATTTATTAATCTAAAAAAATAAGTATAAAGCAAGTTTAATTTAAAAAAAACATCTCAAAAAATAACATTGCTTTATCGATAAATTTTTTTTTTAAAAAAACATACATTTCATGCATTTTTTTTGTCTATAAATTATTATTGAGACTTACTAATTGCTAATATTTAACACCAATGTTTAGTGAAGCATTTGAGTAAAAATGACAGCTTTTGTTTACATTTCGCCAGCCATCCTTATTATAAAAAGGACGCGGTAATTTCTCTGTTATATAACAGAATTACCGGGAAGTGATAATTATCGTTAGATTAGTCTGAGATAAAGCAAACGTATTCATTTTATGTTGACACGCCACGCATATACAAAAATACTGAACATGGTTAATTGATTTTTAAAAATTTGCGTCGAATTTTTGCATAGGTAAAGTGGAATATTATTCTACTTTGATATCCTACCTCGATAAAAGTACTTAGGTTAATCCCATACAATGAGTCTTTCAAGCAATATGGGCATCGTCGTTTCGTAGTTCAAATAATACACGGTTAAAAAAATTGGTATTACCGATATTTCACTTTCTAATACCGGTAGTACCGAAGGTCAATTTTTGGCCCAAAACTGGTTTTGCAATCCCTAGTTGTATGTGACAATCTGAGTTCGGAGTCTATCATACAAGACAAAGGTCCAACAAGAGATAATATTATTCAAATCGCTTAAAATAAATGCAATATTCCTCGAGTTATGTGATGTAAACATAGTATATATTAGCGATACTGTTGTTGTTTGAATATAAAATAGGTAAAGTTGTGCTTCTCATATCTACGTGCGTCACACTATTGCACGTTGTACTATACGGTAACTGAACTTCCGCCGCGATACAGCATCGACCGGTTGTATTTGACAGGTGTTAATAAACACACAATGCATAGAACGAAAAATGACATTTTCAGAAAACTGCAACACATAGCTATGGAAATTCTTATCAATTCAACGTGCGGTGGTTGAGACCGGTGCATTAAAGAAAAGGTTCGCAATTTCATCGATTTGTGAGCCGAGCGAATCGTCACAATTCTATTTTTTTTTATTTTAAGAAGTTTTTACATGTATGTATCTATTTTAAACATTGAAGATTCGGGTAGACTACTTGACTATACCAGGTCAGACGGCTGATCGATTCAGCATTGCTCCGCTTGGTACGAATTCAACTAACTCTCGCAAATATACTACAAGTCGGTAGCGATATGATAGTTCTACGATCAAATTTTGGATATGGGAGAAGTGCAACGTCTCTTGCAATCCTCGGTCGTTTGACCAATCGATTGTGGGCGGAACTAGAATCTTTGTAGTTTTTTAGTATATGTAAAATTCAGGGGATCTGTGCTTAATGTTTGATCGATATGGGGGTCCGTCTAGCCGCGCAGATAATTAACAACTCATTTAGACTAACCAGGAAGACACGATTGCGTAATTTAACAGACATTACCCATTAGTACGCCCGTTAAGCACTATAAAAACTACCCTTTTTTACATAAAGTAGCAATAGACAATGCGTCTACTGGCATAAAAACCACCATTGTAATTTACTCCTTAGCATTAACGACATTCGCAATGTGTTAATCTTGCATATTTCACTTATTCAAAGCGTAAATATATTTGGTTGGTCGAATATACAAGCGATGTAATTGTCCAACCGATTTGATTTTTTTTGCGATTTTAGCGATTTGAGACAAGATGACCAGAAACGACCAAGTGCAAACGATCACGACCACGATTCAGACTTATACCGAAACATGAGATACCTCAGCGGATCATCACGAGGACATCACTCCTCCACCAGCAATGTCTACAAGAGTTTTACAACTCGACAATATTTCGATATGGTAACTAAATTAACTGTTACTAGCTTCCCAGCGTCTGTTTTGGCTGCAAAGTCACATCCCTTAGGCTTTAAAACCCAAAAATATATCCGAAACTATCAGTTTTTTTAAGTATGGTATAACGGTTTAATGCAAATTGCTTCCGTTATATTATAAGCCTACAGCAAATTCGAGGGATGTTTTAGTTGTATGACCATTTCGACAAGTCTTGCATAACTAATTTTAACTTAATGAGTATGAATGGTTCCGACACGATATTTAAGCTTACGTACCCAGTAATATTTTTTATCAAAGCCACTAGATCCACAAAGTTAACAGATGCGAAAGTTTCCAGGAAAGAGGGTACATTATCCTTTTGCACACATACACCACGTGTTGTACGTGTAATGGAAATTAAATTTGCGTTATTTGTAAGAACTTGGGTTTCAGAATTGAATTCGTAGAAATAATTTTAACATCAAACGATACGCGGATTGTAAAGAATTCTAAAACGAGAAAATCAATACTTTATGACTATAGTCTGCGGTCAAACTAGCGTATCACTTGTTGATAAATCAACATGTCAGGCTGACCCATAAGTCTTTGCGTTATTTTTTTTTCTTACATTTGCAAAAATGTATGATTTTTTATAAATTAACAGTAGTCGTATCAATGATGCTATTAAGTAACTGGGTTTTGTTTCGATATTTTTAACCATAAATCAACAATGGCAATAAAGATAAAGTATTTTTAGTTACGCTATAATATACTTTATTAGTTGCAACTCGGTCATAATGCGATAATAGCAGTTAAAAACATCTAATACAATATGCAGGAATGACTAAATGACTAATGTTCTAAAAATTTCGTCTTAGGAAAGTCATTAGTGGTTATTAGTGAGGATATTAGGACTGCCATTAAAGCAGATCCGAGATTAATGATACATAAGCTAGCACAAGAACTAAACATGTCGCCTACATCAGTTCACAGACATTTAAATGTTAGGAGAGGTGTTAATTTGTAAGATATCTGTATAATAAATATTTCATAAATTATCTGAGGCGCAGCGAATCTCAAGATGCCAATCATTAATGATTCTAGAAGAGAAAGATTTATTTTTGAGTCAAATTGTTACTGAAGATGAGAAGTAGATCCTACACGCGACGGAAAGGGCAGCCCCAATCGACCCCAAATTCCATCCCCGAGAACAGGATTACACCCCAATAAGATAATGTTATGCATTTGGTGGGATATGAAGAGCATAATTCATTATGAGTTATTGGAGTATAGGCAGACAATTGCGACAGACAAACTGTGCTAAGCTATTTCGTTTAAAATCGACTAAGACCATAAAAAAAGATCTTCCTTTAAAAATTAAAAAAGGGTAATTTTACACCAAGACAGCGCGCGCTCTATGTATTCAAAAGACGATAGAAAAAAATCAATGGATTTTTTTAGGAACTCCTTTCTCACCTACTGTATATTTCAGATATTGCTCCAAACGACTATCATCTATTTATATCCCTGCAAGAGTTTTAGGTGGAAAAAATATTTTACAAAAAAAGGATATAAAAAACCACATTAAAGAATTTATTGTTTTAAAAAATACAAGAAAGGTAAAATTGCATATTTTTTTGATGGCAGAAGAGAAAAGATAAACATTACTCATTATTTGAAGTGCACAAAATTTTAATACTAATCGCGATTGTGTGGAATGTGATCATCACGCCCGCATACATCCGGGTATGTTCAGGGTGACCAAATGTCAAGGAAATACATATTTACACATCGAGTACTTCTGGTTCTTTAACAGTACTATTGTGTATAGTACTGTTAAAGTGCCGGCACGATTTTATTGCTTTTGACGTGGATTTTTGACTTCCGAGAAGGGATAACTGTTTTTTGCGCTCTCCAATTAGGCAAATTTCGGTTTAGACGTACCTTATTCGATTCTCACTCGTAATATCGTTATAAGAAATCTTAATAGAAGCTTGATAATCAAGCGTTTTCACCGCGATTGCGCGATTTTATTGCTTTTAACCTGGATATGGCAACACTGAGCAGCAAAGAAAACACGATTAATTATTAAGTAATATTGAGTAGATATTTTTAATAATTTTTAATAGCTAATTAAAATATTTCGCATAAATATTATTTCACAAAATACGTCGCAACGGTGGTTGGTTTTTATATTTATTTGTAGCATAAAAAGGTCTAACTCGTACTTATTTATTCAAGAAATTATATTGAATCATTGTTTTTCAGGGCCCGGGTTCGCTCTCTGTGGCCCTAGGTAAAACATGTGTGTCATGGCCTGGACAAACGTTCACGGCCGATGGCACAACATGCGTGCCACGTTTTTGTCGAGCATTATTAACCTATGGTACGATCCATTTATCATTTATTTTTTAATATATATTAAATAACCTCATTAGTAACGACTTTTTGTTTAAAATAAAAAAACATACGTTATTCACATAAATAATAAAGAACATTCAACTTGGATTCGTTTCTGGTTAAACACTTTTGAGCGACGGTATTGGTAGCATATATTATTCAAGCTCAAACACGATATTGACACAAGGCAACATAGATAGCATTCAACAAGTGACTTCTAGTTATTCATACGTAAAAAACGCAAGACGGAACAATAAGTTTAAACGTAATAAACCCCTCGAATTGCAGTAAATTTGAAGCATTTCGAAAGTCACATAGAATGTTGCTCGAGTATCAAGTCTATCCTTGAATCGCCCTCTCGTTTGTTCTAAAGATATTGTTCTAAAAATGCCGAAATACTTCATAAAAAAATCTGCGGTTAACGCCAGCTTACTAAGAGATTCGATAACAAAAAATGGCATCGCAATATAACTCGTTTACGTTGTAAAATTCTGTTACAAATAATTTAACATAAAACACAACAGCTGTTTATTGACGCAAAACTACAACCAATCCAAAGAATTTGCTATATCGTATAAACAGATGTATTCCAAAATTCATAACAAGTAATTTCAGCGAAGTTTCTGAGAAAGGATAGCTGTTTTATTAATTGTAAATGTTAAGCGCTAATGACGATCGTACACTGAATCTCAGCTACGCAAAACTGCCAAATTGATTGGTTATAATCGCAAGAAATAACATGTTGTTCGAATTTATATTTCACTAACAAGACGTCATGACAATTTTAGATAAAAAGTTTTTTTAATTAGTTATTTTAATTATTATGTAAATACTCTTCTAAGATGTGACGTACTGTAGCAACAAGCCTTATCTGTTAATTACACACTACGATAAGAGGAGAGCTGAACATTGAAATCGAAAATAACACAAAGTGCAAACTGAGGCAATAAAAACAATCGCATGTGCAGCAAAGCAGTTATTGATCATGTACATTGTTTTTAAAAAACTCAAAACAATCCAACTTAGGATTTTAAATGATTAAGCATAAAATCGGTCTAGTTTAATGTCTGTCCAAAAAGAGAAAAACTGCATTAACATTTAAAAAAAAAAAAAAAATATTTTGATATTGTAAAAATATAAATCTATCGCGATCATCCGTGATCGTTGCAAAATATAAAATTAATTGCTTTGTGTGTCGTTTCGATTTAAATTTTTAGCTTAGCGTTATAAGCGGTTTAAAGGGCCAAATGGTCGATGCTCAATACAAAGGATACATTACATATCATTTTTGGATTGTGATAGGTATAATTTACTACAGTGTGCAGCTCTTGTAAGTCAGAATCTTCGCTGATGTGTCAGATTGTGTTTGTCAGCTGAGTGCTGATGGTGTAGTTGGGATTTTCTATATGAAATTACATGCTGCTCTAAAATGTATATGAAACTCAATTTGACAGTTGCGAAATGTCCACTTGCTGTTCAAACCCAAACCTAACCTACATTAATTAATCAAACACAACTTGACTTAATATAAGTTTTAAACTTAGATTATAGTTTTAGAACTTTAATAAGGTCACGTCCAAAATACAAACTAAGCGAACTCAACTCTCGGGGGAAAATAAGCGGAAGAAGTACAGACTCTCACATATTGCTCCAAAGTTTGTTTGCTTTTCGATATTACACTAAGTTTTAAAAACATGACAGATATATATTACTACAGACTTCTGATATAAAAGTCGTTCAGTGTATTCAAACAGAATTTTGTTCAATAGGAGGGCGCAAAAATAATAAATAATAATCACTTAAATTATCAACTTAAGTAAATAGTATATGCACTCATCCTTCAATTTACGCGATAGAGATTTTTCAGGAAATATTTTCAACAAACCGATTAATTGTAGTCAATGAAGTACTTTTAGATTAACAAATAGTCTGTTTCCACCCTGACGTTGGATTTCTCGCAATAACCCCGAACATGACACTAGCTACGCCAAAACGACCCTTAACCCTTTGAGTGAAATGTCCACACGTATTGGACATCTGTTTTTTACTGGCAGCTCTTAAAATTAATAATACTATAATTAAATAGATAAATAATATTTAATTTATTATATAAATATCTCTATATAATATAATTATAAAAAATAATAATAAACTTTTAAAATCTAAGTAATATTAATACAATTCTTGAATAAATATCAATTATATTCCATTAAATTATAAAAATTAGATTTAAAAATAACCATATAAAAAAAAGTATAAAAAGCAAATTCTGCTAAAATATAATTTATTCAATATAATGTAGAAGATATAGTTTTTTCATATTTAACCCTTTGACCGCGGATAACACCTATAGATGTCATCAAAAAAATCGTCAGTAGGCTTTGGGCACCAAAATGTGTCATGAACAATTGAGTCTTGTAATATGTTTTTTTTTTTTATATATAATTTAAGGTTTAAAAACACATTTATTAAAATAATATTTGAATAACTTATGGATAAATAGGTGCTCCCCTACATATTAGCAAAATGCGAAATTACGTTCAAAAATACCAGTAAAGGGTTAATGATAATTAAAATATTTATTAAATATACTCATTCAAAATAACTTGGACTTGGGGCAATACTTATTAAATAAACTTTGGACTACAAAGGGTTAAACGGCCAAGAAACCTCTCCCTTTCGATTGTTGATTGGGTGAGGATAGGCAATCACCTGAAAACCAAGAGTTGAATCTGATCTTAAAGACGACGAAGACTACTTGATGAGAGAAGTTTTTTTTAATTTTGGAGTTAATGCGTAAAATGAAAAAAAATCTGCAAAAACAGATCTGCATCTCGCTTTTAGTACAGTAAAATTACTCCACGATTTTACTAGTTTTAAGAGAAAAACATATGTGTTATGTACCAATGTTTTCAGCATATTACATGAATTGTGTAACAACATAAAGAATCTTGATGATATAGTTAAGTGGTATTTTTTTAAATACCCATTAATTTTGTGCTGCATGGCCAAATTTATCTTGGTATACAAATGTGAGAATAAATAAAGTTTGTTAGGTTTGCAAAAAAAATCAGAGCGACACAAATGAAAATTATTATAGTTAGGTGTTTAAAAAAAGTACAGAACATATTTATTAGTCCCTCATCTGATGACGTCAGACAGCCCTGGGGTCGAAAGAAGTAGTCAGATGATTCACGTAATGATGATTAAATTACTTTTATGCTATACACAATATTAAAGCTATCTGTAGAAGTCTGAATTCTTATGTATCGATTAAGTATCCAAGATGATTTTTTTTTACGAGCATAATGAGCAGGAGGGAAAAACAAATAACTTAGGTTTCATGTTTTTCATTAATCGGCAAACAATGATATCCAAGAATAATAAATAACTATATTTAATTAGTAATTGAAGCAATTATATTATCTAATGAATGTTGTTTAGAACAATATCATAGTGTAATAACATCAACATCCTATTGCGTCAATTCGCGTGAAAGTGTATGTGTATTTCGGACTTACGAAAATTGAACTCGAACGGCTAGCTAGTTGTTCCAGGCAGTCGCCGCTAGGCGGTGCTATTTTCGAGCTTTTCCGAGAACATCCAGTCGATATCCAGCAGCCGAATGAATTCCTGGTAGCGAATTCAAAGTAAAGGCGTCGGAGAGAATTCGTACAACTTGCACTTTAGCTTCAAGTACTGGATGTACGGACGATTTACACACCACACAAAGCACTGGGAGCACTAGATAGTTTGTTTTGTTAGAAGAGACCTATCCTTTCGAATGTGTCGATAGTATCGAGGGAAAGTATCGAAGAGGTATAAAGAACAGCGACAAAGCGTCCGACACGGACTAAGGCCCGCGAGCGACTGAGTTGTATTTTGCCTCTCGGCTAGTATATCTGTCTGTCGGTGTGTTTTGATAGACGAGCAGAGGTTTTTATCAAAATAAAAGAGGACACGTGCCATATAGTAATTGAATATCATAAAATATTATGTTATAACAAGTGTGACTTGATAAACCGGTCAAGTAATTTCGGTGCGTATTTGTAGAAATGTGTGAAAAAACACTATTTTCACTCTCTTGCAGTTAATGCCATCCAAAGCTTCCAAGAGCTATCTCTAAAATATATATTTATTTTCACATTTTTAAATTTAGCAAATGCATTATAAAATTTTGTTAATAAATAAAAATATATTCCACTGCATAAAATTTTTGTCACAAAAATAATTAAAAGTAATATTTTTCGGCTCTAAATTATATTTATGATTTCAAAAAAAAAAAAATTTTTTTTACAAGAACGTATTTTTTATTATTGTGCTATGTAATGAACAAGATATGAAAAAAAACATTACATCGGTTTCACGTTCTATTGATACGCTTATCAATTATTGACAATGCATTTTATTTTGATTAGATAGAAATGTCATTAAATTTTGTAACATGGAGTTAGTGGCAGTGCAAATGTGGCAAATGTTGAAGAAGGCGATGATGCTCCAAATAATTGTTTTTTAAATAATTCCAAGAAGGCCTTAAATATGTCGAATATAACAAAAGAGATAAGAATATGAAAAAAATAAGGACAATATCCCTCTAGAAAGCTACAACAACAAAGGTTTTGCTTAGTAAAACATCACAATTTAGGAACTAACTTACAATAGCCACGCAGAAAGCAATTAAAAATAAAATGTAAACCCTATATTCATGAGCTTCAAAACAAATCTAAAAATAGTACGTTGTTATGGTTGTACGTATACATTGTAATTATTAGATGCTCGCCCACAAATGTCCACCTGGAAGTTACGTTTTCAGGAATGTTATAAAGGCAAAGCTAAGCTTCTCTTTCATGCATCCACACATACACTTGATCATAGCATTACACTAATTGACATACGACTCACGAATTATCAAGACTCATATACTCGACTCGGCCAAGGAAGAAGAGATCTAAGAGAAATTATTTTCACAACTGCGAATTTATACTGACACTGCATTTTGATTGTACATATAAATTATATATGTGTGTACAATATTATTTATAAAAGGCGTTTTTTACAGGTCGAATTGGCAAAACTTTTTCCAGCGATTTGTGCTCAGTTTGATTTGCCATTTTAGCATTAAAAGATCTAAGCCTGAACAACGCTTGAAAATTTATTTCTTACTGTGCGCTACGGCAATTTTACGGTCGATATAAACGTCCGTCCGAGCAAGTAATTCGAATAACCATGGATCGTTTACGCGCCACGCATACTCTAATTGATAATACGCATCCGCAGAGACGTCGTACAGTGCGCACCGAAGAAGTACGATGAGTCGATGCGCCATCGTGTCCAGCAATTGGAGCTGTGTCGATCAATTTTATAGAAGATTTTGCGGAAAGATCTTGGTTTACGAGCTTACAAGATACAGCTCGTGCAAAAATTGAAGCCGCTTGACCATCGTGTACGTCGTATTTAAAAATTAGCTATTAAGCTAAATAAATTAATAAAATAAATAATACGTTCTGTGAATGGGCCGAAAACTAGATTGATCTTGATCCTCATTTTTACCACAAAATTTTGTTCAGCGATGAGGCTAATCATCTAGTACTAGTCGAGCTAGACATCCTGGGAACTACTAGCTCGACTAGTACTAGACCATACAAAAATATGATTTTGTATGAATACTACTGAGCACATTTCTGCAACTACTTATAATACCTATAATTTAAATTTTTATAATTGAAAATGTAGAATTAAAAATAAATAACACACTTCAACTATACTCAGTGCTATAATCAAAAGCAATACTAACAGAGCAAATGTATTGAAAAACGAGAAAAAAAATTGTAAGAGTGTTTTTAGTACAAGGATTTATAAGCACCTATTTAGATCTGATTTTTTTACCCTTTTAATTCTAGATAATATGTGAAAACAGCTAAGCGTTTTTTATAGAAAAAATCATATGTTACCATTTTTATATTTTGTCAAAGTTAAGGTGTTAAAAACGATGATTTTTAAAAATGTGACTTAACAAGGATTACATAAACATATTGATTAACATACATATATTGTACTATATACTTAAATTACACTTACTATTTTCCCATTCAAATTTACATCCTTGTTTATGTATTCAAGTGAGCTCTATACAAAAGAGGTACACTCGGTGGTAATAGCGGAGTATGCTAATTATTTAGCAAAACATAAGCTATTATGCTTGACAGCGAAAGAAATATAGAAGCGAAGAGGTTAATTGATAATTGGCTTTATGATGAAGATACTCTAATTAGATAAAGTCGTCACTTTGCACTAACGATATTGAACTTTTCTGCTTTAATTGACCTCTTTGAAATTCGAGATTTAAATTAATTTTAAAAGAGGTTTTTATAATATAAAAAAGTTATATAATACTTGTTAGATATATTTAAAATTAGGTAGACATTAATTAGAAATATACCGAATTATATCGGTTAAAATATATTAAATAATAATTATTTTATTCATTTGAGTAGTATGCAGAAAAAAACGCACATATCATCGGTTCAGAATAAGAACAACACAACTCAAAAATAGTAATATTATAGATTCATAATGATATCATTTTACACCTTCGTTCCGAATAAGTGTCACATATAAGTTGTGCTATATCGACTGTTGTCTTGGAAGTATCGCACTTTTGCACATGTTACAATATTGCATTTTAGTTATCATTAGAAGATATGTAAGACCATGAAAGATATTTATAAATGTTCAATATTAAACCACAATGAGGCAGTGCATTCCCGCAACAGCTTCCAGCTTAGGAACTCATTTTTCACAGGGAATTTTAAACATTTTGCGGCCTTATACAAAATAATTTTTATTTCATTTGAGCTTCAATGAGTTTGGCTGCTTATTGGAAAAGCATTCGCGTAGAAAAGCCTCAGTGTTTTAATTCGCGAAAAATTCGTGCTCAGATTAAACGATCAAATGTAATTAATCAAAGTCGGCCGGGGTTTTCAAATTATCCCATCGTTATAATCACGCAAGAGTTGCAAAAATCAATTACCTTTTTTCAAACGAAAATTGACGTGTATCGGTAGGGAAACCTTGAAAAATCAGCCAGATTTCGCCGAACATAAATCACGTCAGATTTTGATTGCTGAGCTAATTTGCGTGCTACATCCGATACTATTGTGTGTGTACACTTTTATTATATATAATTTAACAATCAACGTTGTCACGATAATGGCTCATAAACGAGACAGCGATGTTTAATTAAGACATCAGATACAACGTATATACGTGACGTTCTATTTACGACGAACTTGCCAAAAGGTAGTTTTCTTAATTAGTATTGTACACGTTGAAAAAGTTACGGATTGAACACACATTTTCTATACGTATTACCCATAAAAAAAATATCTTAGGTGAGCGTTAATAAGTTGACAAGTCAATTTTTTTTTTATTTAAATTATACACAGTAAGTTATAAAATGATTATGTATTCACTGCATACATTAGACTACGAAAAAAGAATCATATCAAATTTCATGCATCTCGAGTTGTTAACTTATTCACACCCAACACTAATATATTATTTTCAACTCAAAATAATCGTGTAATATTTTTTTTATATATGCACATATATGCACAAATAAATATAAATACAAGTGGCAAAGATAAAGACCATGAATAGCATACGCGTTGTTTCACTCAACACCATCTATACAGAGGCCTAACAGCGCGCCGCTTTATCGTGACGTCACGGCAATCGAAATACAGTGAGGATATGGTATGACATAAGTTTGTCTACGTGTATAGTGATGCTTATACGTACATATTTCTCTGTAGTTCTCGTCTAGACATGGTACTCCATCTAAACAAAAAAATAATATATTAAAAAAAATATTTTTTATAATCTACATAGATGATCAAGGAAAGTAGTTTTTAATAAATATGATCATGATCTGTACAAAATATGTATTGCGATTTGTGTTAGTTATCAGTATATTTGTTGTAACAATTTTTTCATAATATAAAAATAAATTTGAATTAAGTGATCCATTATATATAAAAAATAAAAATATAATACAAGCAGATAGAGATTGGTATCCCTTTTCCAGATGACGTCACGAGACAGCTATCTGGCTTTGTATACTAGTATTGTATTTATACATATTCCTGTTAAAGCTACTGTAATTGATACTGTTAGGACCGCTCATACTCGTTGCGTCAAATTTAAAGAGCATTAAAATAATTTATTAGTGTCTCTAGAATTTACTAGGAATTAAAGAATTGTCACGTTACAACATAGAACATTATAACTGCAATAATATTAAATTTAAGCCATTCAGTAAACAAAAAATAAACGTATATATTCACTGCTTAAGCATGTATTAGACAAAAACAAATAATCTAGCTCCTCCCCGAATCATCTGCATTGGTTAGAGCAGGGGTCGGCAAAGTGCGGCTCCGGAGCCGCATGCGGCTCTTTGGCTCCTTGAGTGCGGCTCTGGCACAAATATCCACGGTCTCGTGCGCCAATTCTGGTAGAGTGTCCTTTCCATGCAACGTTGAATGTGTGCGTGAGCATTGACGTAGTACCTCTTTCGTCCGGCAGGGGCGCAGCGCAGCGTAGTAGTATGACCGCTGTCAATCTGCGTATTTGGCGGCTACAGACGGGGCCAAAAGTATGACCGGCGTCAGAAAAGGGCTTGTTGTCATTTTGAAATAAAAATTAATCGCAAGATATTGGTTTATCATTGCATTATTCACCAAGAAACGCTTTATGCGCAGACATTTCCGGAAGAAATTAGTAAAGTTGGGATTAGTGATCACGACCATCAACTCCATTGTAGCTAAAGCTCTGAATCATCGTCAATTCAAAGAATTTTTAGTTGAAATGGAGAGTGAGTACGCTGATCTTCTGCTTCATAACAAGGTTCGATGGTTATCAAGAGGGAACGTTTTAAAACGTTTCGCGTTTTAAAACGTTCAATAGGGATATTGAACGTTTATTAAAATATATGAACGTTTCAATAGGGATATTGCCAGAAATTTCTCCTTGAAAAGGGTGTTCACTATCCATAACTTATAGTAGATCCAAAACTTTCATTTCATGAGAGACGCTACGTCTCATCTAAATCAGCTTAACCGTAAACTACAAGGGAAAGGAAACACAATTTTTTCGATGTTAGAAGAAGTCATTTCATTCGAAAACAAATTATCCCTTTTTGCTCAAGATTTTGAAAGGGAAACATTGTTTCACTTTCCGAGCCTGCTGAAGCATCGCCAAGAAAATAATTCCTCTATTAACAAACAGCATTTCTAAACAACAATCTTAAATATGAGGCAAGCATTTCTCAGCAAGTTTCAGGAGTTTAAAAACAGCAAAGCGACCTTAGCATTCGTCAAAAATCCTCTTAATGCTACAATAACTGAGTTGAAATTTTCTCTTTTTGGCATTAACATTGGTAACTTTGAAATACAATTGCAGGATTTAAGAAACAAGGAAATATGGAGCTCCAAATTTCAACGTCTTTGTATTGATTTGAAAATATTGGAGAAGAACGAATGTGATCTTAGTTCACAACACAAGTGGTCTGCTTTGAAAGACCTGGAGAATGAAGACATGATCATTTTCAACGTCTGGAATAGTATTCCTGACTCTTACGATCAGCTGAAAAAACTTGCGTTTGCTGTTCTTTCCCTTTTTGGTTCTACATATTCATGCGAACAATCCTTTTTAAGCATGAACTTTATCAAGAGTAAACTGAGAAGTCTTCTTATTGACGAGAACTTGGAATCATGCCTGAAATTAAAAACAACAACATATAAACCTGACTTACTGAAACTTTCCAAGGAGATGCAAGGACATTGTTCGCATTAAGTGTTTGTCAGTCATTGTCATGGTTTAAATTTATGGATACCTTACTTTCATATCATAGTTTATCGACGAATAAATCTTTATTAAGTGTGAAATCAAGTTTTATTCAGTGTACCCGTAATTTAATGAAGATCTAAAATTATTATAAAGGTTTATTACTAAATTAAAAAACAGATTTGGCTCTTATAACTATTTTGAATCGTTGTAGTGTACATATTTGGCTCTTCGGCCAATAAGTTTGCCGACCACTGGGTTAGAGGATCGAGGGATGGCGGTGATGCTGTACTCTTCCCTTTAATCAATGGAATATAAGTTATATTTATCACTTCCATGCAGCACGTGGGCCATCTATAACTTTTGCAACAAAATTATTCGCAAAGACTTATTGATTTATTTGAGCCTTTTTGTTTTTAAGAGCCAAGATTTATTTTATTAGACAATAACAAATAGTCTGATTCCGCAACGAATTATACGATTAAGAACTTGAAAGTACGTTGGAATTTTGATTTAAAACTTAGCTTTGAATCGACTGAGACGAAATTTTAAAGGCAGATAAAAACGCCGCTCTCAAATCTCTAAGAGTACAAACTGATATTCTAAGACTAAGAGACGACGACCACAACATTTTATATATTAAAAAATAAATGCGTGTACCGTACAATATTTTGCACTATCCAAGGTCAAGAGTGAAAATAAGCAGGAATTTCAAACAACAAAATTCTTGTCACAATTTCAACGTTTTGTTGATTAATTATAGTGATCGCTCGACTGTGCAAAGGTGTGCAGATATTTTTGATTCACACATACACGTTTATCGTGTTACATAAATTCAGTTTTAATAGCAAATTTATGTTTAATATATAGGTAATTAATTACACACACGCAAATTGCTTTAACCTTGTACGAATATTAATTGAGATATTTAACACATTGAATACTGGGTATTATTCCTAAAAATGGAGCCGTGCGGCGGGGATTATTTGCGAAAATTAGGATACAAACTTATTTTTTTTAAAACATCGTAACTCTTTTATTAGTCAACGTTTTAACGTCAAATTTTAAAAACAGATTTATGATGATCGGTTTTTTGTATTCGCAATGATGAAATCAGTAAACGTCAAACTGTGGATCGCGTACCAATAAAATAAAATATAATTTTTAGTTTAGAATAACCAAATATATATATTTTTGAATAAAAACAATAAAGATAATAATAAAATGATGATAAAATACTGTTGTATATAATAAAAACCGAAAATATCTAATTTTGTGACCTATACAATCAATTCAAAATTTTTAACACTTGACGGTCAAGCTACGCAGCGATATTTGCACGACACCCAACTGTCCAATTTCGAACAAACGTAAAGTTTGCCTATGGCTAAATGTAATCTTTTATTGTTTATGTATTATTATTTTATATTTCTGTTATAATTTATGTATTATTATTTTATATAGTATATTTAATATAATTAAAAATTATCAGTGATTCTAAACATTTTATTGCTTTAATATTATATATTTACCACTTTTTGTATTTTTACCACACGGTACGCAATGTGTTAAAATAATGAAAAGCTCGCACTTACTGTATACTTCGCATCCAATAAAGACTCGAACCACCAATGTGCTTGGATAGTTACACAAATTAAAGTCCTAATTTTTGCAAATAATCCCCGCCGCACGCTCCATTTTTAGGAATAATGCCCGGTATTCAATGTGTTGGTAATTGAAAACATGTTGAGAACAGTTTATTTAATTTGAACAGATCAGGATCATTTCAGGTCTAAATATTATAAAATATCACATTTGGGATTGGTGAATCTGCATTTAAATGCCCACGATACCTCTACATACATATATATAACAGAAAATAATGATAAATAAAAAACATTATATTTTATATTATAAAAATATGAATTTGATTTACTGTAATTTATTTCTTAGAAAATAGTATCAATAAACAAAGGAGTACGAAATAAATAAGCATTACAAAAATATATTGTAAACCTAACAAAATATAATAACGCAAAAAGTTGTAAAATAAATTAACGCAATTAAAAGTTGAGAATCACTGATTATTTTGTTATAATGCTTCGGGTGGATAATATGTACTTAGATATTAGGTCTAGCTCAACATTTCTTTTTTTTATGCGGTTACCTTTGAATATTTTGGGCTTTTTGTAATTTTGTAGATAAGAATTTCAAGAAACATATCTCTAAAAAAATTACCATCTTTACCTGAATCAAACCGATAAGGTGGGGTTTTTCGTTAACATTTTTTTTTAACAGCGTGCGCTTAGCCTAACGGAAACGTTACATTTGTTCGAAATTGGACGGTTGGGTGTCTTGCGAATATCGCCGCGTAAATCGACCGTTAAGTGTTAAAAATTAATTAAATATATTTATATATTATTGATATGTGATTCGCAATTTGGTATTGAGTGATTTCACTATTTCTAATAAATAATATGTGAGATAATTCCATAGAAAAAAATTGTATATATATATGTAAACATACATATTGAAACGAATTTATTTTACCCAAGTTTTGAGCCTCTGGAATTTAGAATTTCTACTTTTTTGAACTATTTTTAGTTAACTCATTGCGTACGGTGTGCACAAATTTGTGCGTTTCAGAAACCTTCCGTTGCGTCGGTGTGCACAAATTTGTGCGTTTCGTCATTTTAACTTCATACGAAAAAAGCCCACGTAAACTGCGTATTTACTGTAACGTATTTATTTAGGGATTTACCTACAGATGTTACTAATATCATATTAACTAAAAATAGTTCAAAAAAGTAGAAATTCTAAATTCCAGAGGCTCAAAACTCGGGTAAAATAAATTCGTTTCAAGATGTATGTTTACATATATTTATACAATTTTTTTCTATGGAATTATCTCACATATTATTTATTAGAAATAGTGAAATCACTCAATACCAAATTGCGAATCACGTATCAATAATATATAAGTATATTTAAATAATTTTTAACACTTAACGGTCGATTTACGCGGTGATATTCGCAAGACACCCAACCGTCCAATTTCGAACAAATGTAACGTTTCCGTTAGGCTAAGCGCACGCTGTTATAAAAATGTTAACGAAAAACCCCACCTTATCGGTTTAATTCAGGTAAAGATGGTAATTTTTTTAGAGATTTGTTTCTTGAAATTCTTATCTACAAAATTACAAAAAAACCCAAAATATTCAAAGGTAACCGCATAAAAAAAAGAAATGTTGAGCTAGACCTAATATCTAAGTACATATTATCAACCCGAAGCATTATAACAAAATAATCAGTGATTCTCAACTTTTAATTGCGTTAATTTATTTTACAACTTTTTGCATTATTATATTTTGTTAGGTTTACAATATATTTTTGTAATGCTTATTTATTTCGTACTCCTTCATTTATTGATACTATTTTCAAAGAAATAAATTACAGTAAATCAAATTTATATTTTTATAATATAAAATATAATGTTTTTTATTTATCATTATTTTCTGTTATATATATGTATGTAGAGGTATCGTGGGCATTTAAATGCAGATTCATCAATCCCAAATGTGATATTTTATAATATTTAGACCTGAAATGATCCCGATCTGTTCAAATTAAATAAACTGTTCTCAACATGTTTTCAATTACCAACACATTGAATACCGGGCATTATTAAACGCCGCCGCACGCCCCTAAAAACGGAGCGTGCGGCGGGGATTATTTGCAAAAATTAGGACTTTAATTTGTGTAACTATCCAAGCACATTGGTGGTTCGAGTCTTTATTGGATGCGAAGTATACAGTAAGTGCGCGTTTTTCATTATTTTAACACATTGCGTACCGTGTGGTAAAAATACAAAAAGTGGTAAATATATAATATTAAAGCAATAAAATGTTTAGAATCACTGATAATTTTTAATTATATTAAATATACTATATAAAATAATAATACATAAACTATAACAGAAATATAAAATAATAATACATAAACAATAAAAGATTACATTTAGACATAGGCAAACGTTACGTTTGTTCGAAATTGGACAGTTGGGTGTCGTGCAAATATCGCTGCGTAACTTGCCCGTGAAGTGTTAAAAATTTTGAATTGATTGTATAGGTCACAAAATTAGATATTTTCGGTTTTTATTATATACAACAGTATTTTATCATCATTTTATTATTATCTTTATTGTTTTTATTCAAATATATATATATTTGGTTATTCTAAACTAAAAATTATATTTTATTTTATTGGTACGCGATCCACAGTTTGACGTTTACTGATTTTATCATTGCGAATACAAAAAAACGATCATCATAAATCTGTTTTTAAAATTTGACGTTAAAACGTTGACTAATTAAAGAGTTACGATGTTTTAAAAAAAATAAGTTTGTATCCTAATTTTCGCAAATAATCCCCGCCGCACGGCTCCATTTTTAGGAATAATGCCCAGTATTCAATGTGTTAATATGATATTAGTAACATCTGTAGGTAAATCCCTAAATAAATACGTTACAGTAAATACGCAGTTTACGTGTTTTTTTTTCGTATGAAGTTAAAATGACGAAACGCACAAATTTGTGCACACCGACGCAACGGAAGGTTTCTGAAACGCACAAATTTGTGCACACCGTACGCAATGAGTTAACTGCCGGTTTTAACGCATTGTTTTTTATAGCAAACCAATCAATAATTGGTTTATGTCAGCAGGTGACTAGGAACACATTATCCTGAAATGTATTTTCATTCTGTATCCAATCTTCTTTAGAAATTCTCACACCGCAACCTTAATAAAATCGCACTTAACTGATTATGGAATTAATGTCGGGAAAAACCGAGTAAAAAGGTTGCGACGAAAACGCAAGAAAAGCTTTCGCTCCATCTGAATTTCTACGCTCGAAACAATGTATCAATTTATTTATACAGAAAAGTTTTCAATCTAAAAGGAATTACCTATGAATATATAATATAATATATAGCATCGAAAGCTCTCTCAATTCCCGGAAAGGAAAATCACAGAGGTATTAGCTTATTCTCGGGAAAATCATTATGTATGTAGCATATTAAAATAAATTAAACTGTACATGTCCATATTTTTGTGATATAAAATATTACAATTATAGTTAAGTGTCAAAACATTAAAATAGTGAACGAATGGAAATAAACTAGATTACTCATTAACAATTCACACCACCGATCAGACTACTTAACGGAAAATGGGCTAGAGAAAACAAGGAAAAAACTAAAGCATTTACTGAACATTAATAAGAAACCTTCAAACCTCTTTCTCAGTGCAATGACTTAACTGATATAAATATATTGTAACAAATATTACTGATCATTTAAAAAATAACATAAATATTTAAGATATACCATGTAATCTTACACTACTATCAAAAATAAACTATAGAATATTGCATAGAAGCGATAGAAGCGCCGCTTCCCGATTTATTTTTTTCAGTTAAATTAATTTAATTTAAAAAAAATATTATCATCACAATAAATTACATATAAATTCACGTTCATGTGAACAATTACCAAATGCGTCTTATTTAATCTTTCCTCTGACGTCTTTGCGTATTTATCATGTACTCGTCGCATTTAATTTTACACTTCGACAAACACTGGACTGCGTCACCGGTTGTTTGTAAGACGATAAGAGTTTTAAAAAGAACATAACTCCTAATCAAATTGGCAAACGGGTCATAATAATGCATGAGTCGCAAAACAACGGTCATGCGCCGCTTCTTTGCTTACTTTTGCACATAAAAAGAACGCTGGGCAAACTTACGCTTATTTCATGTTTAGCGACTTTGTTCACAAAGCAAACGGTATGGCAATTAAGTGATTATTATATGCGAGTGTTACTCGAATAACATACATTAACTGCTAGCAGTCGAACAGTTCGGGAAACAAATGGACAGTTAACTGTACGAATGATCTTAGTCAGAACATTAGGAGATATCTATTGCACTTTGCAAATGTTATTTACTATTTATTTAAACTTAATTAAGACCGTCGTTAATCTTAATGGGTCATGATGGTCAAAAACAATACATATTAAACAATATACAAAAAAATATAATACAAGATAAAAAACATTTCAATAAAAAATTAAAACATATTATTAAAGAAAAAAATGAGAAAACATTAAAATTAAATGATATGAAACGGACCAGCTCCTCGTAGCTGACATTTAACAGATCAATGTGCAAAGCCATCGTATTAAGGAGCCAGACCCTTTTATTCATAATGTAGCCAGGCATTGTCCCTCAATGTTAAAAACTTAGTAATAAAAATATTTGTTGAATTTTCTGTTAACTCTAAAAAGTTAAGGAGTGCTTTGAATGTGGTAACGAGATGGTTGTGTCTATATAAAGCCCTTGATAAATGGTTAATTCTTTATTAGCGATACAATTTTATTTTGTACAACAGAGTGAATAAGATACACACGAAATCATTTGGGAGTTCGTGAAAGATGAGATTCAAGGCAATGAAAATAATCTATCTTTAGCTGAATATTAATTTCACTTTATGCACCATTTTATGGGAATTGTGAATCAGCATATTTACCAGCTTAAAAATCATTATATTTGATTTTTCAAAAATATTTATTCTGAAATCAAGTCACTTGATTTACCAACCAATTAAAAAAGGGGGGGGGGGAAATATTTTCTGCGAACTACCGAACATTTAATTAATTCTTATTAGCAATGCCTACGTCGAAAGAATTTTCTTGATAATGGGAAATGCTTGGAAGGACGAAGCAACACGATGAGCGTGGAATTGATCGAGGCAGAATTGTGCGTGAAATTGAATTTTAGCATGGGTTGTCGAGAATCTCATGAATTTATAAAAAAATCCCTTCAAAATATCAGAATAAATAAAAAAATATTATATTTTATCAAAATTGAATTGAAAATCATCGCAGACGTCGTTTACGTGTAGACAGAACCTCCACTTGCCCTCAAAAGTAATTCCGAGATCATTATTAGAAATATTTCTAGCAAAAATGCTCACACTGAGATCCCAGGAATAACCTGATGGCGAATAACACCGAAAAAGTGACTCAGAATGTCATTAATAAATAACAGAGGGCCCAGGCTGGGCCCTTGAGGAACTCCCGAGGGGTGAAATATTCTTTCGACAATCGGTCGCAATGGTTACAAACTGTCTATGATCGCTGATTCATGGCAAACCTTGTCGAAGGCCTTCTCAAAATCTGTATATACGACGTCTACTTGATTCCCGCATCGAGAGATTTTTTCACCGTTTTGGTGAAAGCCAGAAGATTAGTAACAGTGGAACAGAAGGGACGAAACCCACGCTGTTGGTCCAACTTGCCAAAAGTGATTAAAGAAATATCTATGGATAATTATGTCAAACAGTTTAGCAGGAACTGACAACACTGCGACTGGTCTATAGTTCTTTATACGCAATTTGTCAACCTTTTTATAAATAGGGGTGACTTTTATGCATTTCCATAGATCAGGAAATGATGATGTCTTGAGAATTAGATCAAAAATGCGTTTTAGACGAGCAGCGAGACTGACTCTGCAACCCTTCAAAATTAAATCAGGAATCAAGTCAAGCCCAAAAGAACATGTCTTAAATTTATTAAAATCGTATTTCAGATCTGAGCGCTCAGTTTCTTTGGTAGTCAGTACTGAAGAACAAGAAGACAGAACGAAAATATTGCACAAAACCATCAGCAATCTTTTGTGAACCGTCGTAATAAATAACGTTAAGAGCAGAGGGCTCTGGTTGGACCCTTAAAGAATCCCTGAAGGGGAAATGTAACAGATTGGATGAATGGAATGAACTTATTATTTCATACAATATTTCAATTAACTAAAAAAGAAACTAACGACTTAAGTGGTGATAGGAAAATAAAACAAAAATTAACTAAGCAACCAGAGCGAACTATTGCGACGGTCAATTACTCAGATAAGACAGTTGTTAATGAACAAATAATGTGTCATTAAAAAAGTTATACTACACATACGCATCAAGGTGTATCGCTAATTATATGTACGTATACGTATGTTAAGTTCAATGTCCTTAATATAACATTATTTAGGAATAATGCTATTCCTTCATTTTTTTCCACCCTAACCTTAGTATCTGAATCAGCAAGGATTTTGTCAAGTTTTTATGTTTACCACGACTCGTTATCCATCAGCGACAGTAGCAGTACCAACCAGACCATAATTATCACATCCAATGATTTCTCAAGATTCCATGGACAAAATTTGCGATTGGGCGATACGACGATTGTTTATTCCGGTCAAAGTGAAAACGAACCGGTCGCTTTGCATAATTGAAAGTTTTGCTCGGTTCAACTGCGAGCTGAATCTAAACAACACAACATCATCATCTTCTCTTTCGCAAAAACGCGATTTGCATTCTTAACCCTCTGCGGTTCGATGACGACAAACGCAAGATGGGGGCCAGTGAAAGTAAGAAAATCTCGGAATGGCGATAAAAATGGGACTAGTTTTATATGTTTGTATACGAATCGTTCGATTGAACGCATTGACACGTAACAGTGATTCGGAACCATTGGTTACACAAATACGTTTTCTCATATTTTAAGCATACAGGAGAGTGATATATTATATGATACAAAAATACTGTTTATCCATTAAATTCATTCAAAGTGTGCAATTCAACTGAAACATATGTATATGTACATATATTATATAATTTATTTGATAGTTATACTTCACAAAAAAATATAATATGAATAACAAACATTAATTTACAGTTGTTACGCCGAAAAATAATTGTATTATGGAAGAATATTTAAGATTGGGCCATTCTGCTTAACAAGTGCGCATTCCTCAGGGGCTTTAATCGCACAAACGACAAAATTATTGTAATAGCTTTCAAAAATAGACCGCCTGCAACTAATACAACACATACAATTTAAACACCAAGCTACGAAATTCTTTTATTGATGAAACTTTGTGCCAAACTAGAAATGACGATATTCAAAAAATAAAAACACATTTTTTGCCCCATAAAGCATATTTAAAGTTTCAATTAGAACGGTTCCAACAAATTATATAAATTCAGTACAATTATTTTTTTTATATTTGAGTAAATTTGAAGCAAATAATATATTTTATAAAGTAATGCCAATTTTCCGTTCAGTTCAATAGCGAGTCGCTCACGGTGCTTAAAAGTTGGGTTACAACTGATATATCATACGTAAGATAGAATAGCTTCGCTTTAGTTAAACATTAATATTCAACGAAATAAAAACTGTGGGTAAACAAACTAAAGCCAGTGACTGTAAAGTTTTAATAAGCTATAAAAATAAGAAAGTCAATCTGCGGTTCAACAAGATTATATTTTCCCCACTTTTTCATTAAAAATATACATTTGGAAACATTTATATTTTAAACAAACTAATGTATATTATGCTTAGTGTTTTAAGACGATGTATTGTTAGTTTATTTAAGAAGGATTCACTTTTGAGTAAAGAATATTTGATAATTTGCATAAAAAGAATCCGCGCCTAAAATAAAATAAACTTAAACCCTAAAACTATATTTAGATTATGTTAAGATGTCATATACATATAACAAGAAATAGTGAATAAAAATCGAGAGCACCCATAGCCGTTGCGTCGAAACTAGATGCAAAAGACTTGTTAAAAGGGTCATAAAACTAATATTAACTGGGAATCGATTTTTTATCTTTAGCGTGAAAAATAAATAAACCACTGTCTGAACAGTATTTACAACCCTTTGAGCGGTATCGCCGTACATGTACGGTGGTCAATCTTTCGATGTTTTAGAGCACCCCAGATACATAGTTATATATTTACATATATAACTTATGAAATATTGAATAAAAAGCATTATATTTATAAAAAAAAAAAATCTGATTTAATGTAATTATTTGTCTGAAAAATATTACCGATAACTTAAAGAGTAATTAAAAAAAATATTGAGAGCTTTTAAATCATTATGAAAAAAATATAATTCCTACAAGGAGCAGTTAATGTAGTTATTAGATCACCAAAGCTGATTTGAGTAGTTGATAAAATCGTCAACATTTTTTGCTATTCAAATGCGTTTTTAAGCCGACCTGTATTAAAAGCTTCCAGGAAAGTATGCATATTTTCAAACATCTGGTACGGACCCACACTTTTTATGCAACGAAAGAAGAACATTTAATTTATTTAAGAATTTTAAATTTTGCATTTTTCTCAAGTTACAAATAGACAGACATGGCAGAAAGTGTAAGGAAATAAACTAAAAATATCCAACAGAAACATATTTTTGTATACTTTTTTAATATAATAAATATTCCATCGTAAAGACTCCATATTATAATATACTATTACAAAATACACAAATCACAGAATTTTGGATGCCTAATTATTATTTATTTATTTATTTTATTTTATTAATTTATTTAGCTTAATAGCTAATCTTTACATCTAACAAATTTAGTAAACATATAAAAAAATATATAAAAAATACATAACAGAAATAAAAAATAAAAATATACCATAATAAAGACTTAATATTATAATTTATTTCTATATGTACGAAGGTGTTTTTTTATTCCATTTATGAAACCCGTTATATTTTTGCTGTTTCGGATTTCTCTTGGAAGACTATTATATAAATCAAAACCTCCGTACATAATTCCCCTAGCCGTACTCGTTTTCTTATACTTAATTATCTTTAAATTTTCTCTATTTCTAGTATTATATTTATGTACATCTTTATTTCTTATTAAATACTTATTAAAATATTCTGGTAACATATTATTTTCTAACTTATATATAAATACTAAAACATTCATACTCAATATTTCTTGAACATTCAACCATTCTAATCTATCAATCATACTTTTACAATTAGTTAATCTATTTTTATTTAAGATTACTCTCATTGCCCTATTTTGTAATTTTTGCAACATTTGTTTGTCTAATTTATTTAACATATTTAATAGTGTTGCACAATAATTAAAATGGGGCAATATTATACTATTGTAAATTTTTTTTTGTATTTATACTTAATATATTTCTTAATCTAGATAATAAACCTATTTTTCTACTAATTTTTTTTAATATGTAATTACAATGTTCTTTAAATTTTAATTTTGTATCAACAATTACTCCTAAATATTTTATATTATCCACTATTTCTATACTAGAGTTATTTATTACTTTTTTGGTTCTATTATCTAACACATTTTTATAATTAATAAACATACATTAAGTTTTATTCTCATTTAATTTAATTTTACAAATATGAAAATTCAAATACAAATGCCTATAAAACATAGCGCCAAGATATTTCACAAAGATTTTCCTTTTGAAGGGTAATCCTCGGAAATGTTAGTAAATACCTGATTTCTAAAATGATATAACTGTTTACCAGAGCGCATCTTCACAACGAATCTCCATAATTCAGTAATCGTTTTATTAAATTTAAATATTTAAATCGAGTCCGAAAAAATAACTACTGTGTTTATAAAAATAATAATATTAAATTAAAAACATTGTCATATCGTAAATGTTGTTAATCAAATAAGATAGTATTTTATTCTTAAAGTCATATTAATAAAATGTTTTTTACGATTCAGTATCCATTTCACTTGAGGTAAAAAGCAACTTCACTAAAATATAATCTTTAGTATGCTTTTTGTTATCTGAGTTATAAACCAGATGGTACCTCAATAAATATAATATCAGCACATCTGATGAGTAATAAGAGAAAACCTTTACTAAAAGTTAGTTTTTTAATTTAATTTTTTTCTTTTTTCTAATATTATATATAGATCAAGAACGCATATTTTGTTTATCCATCTGACTTCATATGCAATAAGCTAATATTTATAATATTTTACACATTATTTTTAAGCGCTTTACATCTGATTGATTTGTAAATAATATCATCATTAACGTTTTACAAAATTTCGCTTAATAAATGCCGGTGAATTATGCAGTGATTGAAAATATAATGAGAAAAATCTTTATTTTCTATAAAATACAACAGGTGAGCCATATGTTGTAATAGATAATATATGTATAATAATATGAAGCCTTTAAAACATAGAATATATCCACCAGTAAAAGGCTTCTTGTTCTATGCCAAAATATGAGTCACGCGTAAAGCTGTTCCAATCGAGTGTTAAGAGTTTTATAAAATTAGATCCATTGTCAGCGAATTTCAGTACTAAATGTTGCTATACAATCGACAGGTCAAGCACCTACTACAATAGCAGAACTATAGAGTTCCGTTTAAGAATTTGAGTACACAGGAAGTTCTGTAATACATATTATTAGGCATTTTCAATGCTACATGCAGATATACAGATGGAGTTGTATAGCTATGCTGATAAACCGGACAGTAACGAAACTAAAGATCAAATCACTAGTAAAAAATATATGGCAGATATATGTAGGAAAAGGCAAGTATTATTTATCAATACTCAACATCTTTGTAACATTTTGTCAAAGCATCATGGTAAATCTAAGCATATGTCTAATGATAACGAAATGGAATTGATAGCTGCTTTAAAAGCAAGCTACTGTATTGCATTGTCAGAAGAAGCCCTCCTGATTGATGGAGAAAATTCAAAGAAAATTTCTAAGATATCTTTACAAGAGAGAATACGGGTCAAATCCATAGTTGTCCTTTTTTAATAGAAGCGTTGGAATATAATTCATTGCATTCTCGGCGTAGCGCCTAATCAATAAAGCACTTTTTAAAGTTGCTAGAGGACGATGTCGACAATCCCTCAAAAAAATCTAAAAAAAGTCATGAACCTATCGAAAAATATTTTTTTAAGATACGTCATTTCAGTGAAATTATATCGGAATACATTTTCACCGGTAGATATATATTTTTACTAGTGAAAATATAATTTATCTGGCAAATGCTAGTAAAATTATATGATTTGAACTTTTATATACGTAATAATATATACATTTACGTTCTTATCATTATTTATTTACATGCGATGTATTTTTCAGTGAAATTATATTTTCTCTAGTGAAGTCCAAATACATTTATACTAGCGTAAATATAATTAACTGATAAGCGCTAGTGAAATTATATGTTGCTCTAAAATGTCCATGAAATTCTATTTAACAGTTGCGAAACGTCCATTTTCTGTTCAAACCCAAATCTAACGTAATGAAACTAATTATAGGCCAAGTCCAAAATATTTGTATTTTTTTATTATTTTTAATGATTATATTGAATATATTTATTAAAACTGGCTTGGACTTGAAGCAACTACAAAGGGTTAATGTACTGATTGTGGTTACCATATATGATTGTTTTTGTTGATAACTAATAATGTGTAGGTTTTAATTCTACGTTTCTTATGTTAAGGATAATGATAAGAAATAACATTATTACAAGAGGAATGACAACTAATCTAGATCGTATACTATAATATAAACTATAAAACCAATCCAATTTCGAAACTATCTTATCAACAAACTGGCACGGTGTCAAATTGCCACCAGCCCCGTTCCAAAACCGATTGCATCGCACGAGCCAGGCATACCAAATCCGATATGCACTCGAGAAAAAAGTAGTCAGATAATAGTCGTGTGTAACATACGTAATGCTACTTTTTACCCATACCAACTCCAGAAGTAAACGACGCGTCGTTCACACCTGCCTCGTTTTGCATGTATGCAAACGAGCTTGACATTTGCATTTCATTTGCACGTGGTGAAAATCAACAGCCGGCAAAGAATGACAAGTTATAAAAATCAGCAAGTAAAAAGCAATACTGTATTCATTGCTTCGTGATCCGAATCTAAGCGACACATGCGCTCGGTCATACGAACGTCCGTTCCACTGAATGAATCCAGGCAAGAACAACTAACGGCAGTTAAAAGCTCTCGAATGACTAAAACGCCCATATTAATTGTCGGTTAAAATTATATTAAGCAGAGAAGGATTAACTTTTAGAAATTGTAGAAAATATTTTAATGAGCTCGAGCGTTGCACCGTTACACATGGTCCGTATTACTCTGCGGAACATAGATTAAACGTTATTTAAACCTTGATAGGGTAATGAATTTGTCCGCCAGATACCCGCGACGGACAAATCCACGCGTGTATGGTCAGCTAGTAGTTGTAAAGTAACCTATAAGATTTGACTAATGTTCCCTCTAATACAAGAGTCTATCTAAAATAAAATATTTTTAATGCTACTAATCTCAGATATTATTAATTTATAAAATATATTTATAGAAGTCGGTTATTATAATTATTCATACAAATATGCATACAAAATATGATTTAATACAAAATAAAATATTTTAATATACTCATAAAAATTTAAAATTTATTAATATTTTACATTTACATTAACGTTTTATGTTCAAAATAGAATGTGTTTTTTTTTTTCATACAAGTTAATAAAATATATATTGACATAATTACAGAGCAAAACTCAACCGTGCACTAAAAATATTTTTAACAAAGTTATATTTTCACATCAATATTTATGATTTAGCCAAACTGTATATACTTTATCCAAATTAGTCTTTCTAATAATTTGTACAACTTAATTTTCATTAAATTATCTAACGGTTTTATCTCTAATTTATTGCGTACTTCAAATTTGATAACATTCATCAAGCTGAATCCACATTTACATTCAACAATTGGATTTAGGGCATTCAAATACTCGGCCAAATGTTTTACCCGGTTCTCGGATATTTTACCATAAATTACGGTTACTGGTAATTTTTGTCCACTATTATTTACTGACACAGCGTTATAATTTATATTATATACGTATAAAAGATTTGATTTTCGTATTTTGCTTAAATAGTATTTAATTATAAAAATAAAAAAAATTAAAACCGATGTATAATTGTTTATATTATATTCATAGTTAAAATAAACTATATATAATAATAGATAAATAAAGCAAAAAATTAATTTACTTATCGTAAAAACACGTGAAACAGCTCACCCGTCCCAATATATTGTTGAAAGAAAAAATGTGTTTCGACTATGAGGCAAAGGATTAACAGAAACTTTATGAAGTGCCGGATTATAAACTTGAAAGCATCATACAATGTATACTATTTATGAATAATTAATGATACATGCAGAATTTGCTCTTTTCATATTTGCAAAAGCGAAAAATATTTTTTTTGTTACTTCTAAATCAATAATAAATATTAATTATTTTGTGTAATTGGTATCAAAATTGCATTGCAGAATTAAAAAATCTGTTAACATCTCTTGCAAGAGAGCTAACTATCAACCGATGGATAACGAGCGATCAAGAGTCGTAACGATCATAAATCACTGACGGTAAATAATTTTTTTTATTTGTGTACTACCGTCGCCCGAGTATTCCGTGTGTAGTTTTTGCAAATACTCACATTTTATTTGTTAAATGGAAAATGATTCCGAAACAAAACGTGTCATAAAATTTATATTGTGAGACAATACTTTCAGACTGTTATATAAATATTTCCTATCCCTTTTTGATACACCGCTCTCACAAATAGAATGGCCGGAGAATTTTGCATTTCGAAAATTGTGAGATATTTCATATGGAGAATTTCATCCATACTCTCTGCATTTATAACTATATTTATGCATTCGACAAATTCAAAGGCATAATTTTTACTACGCCAAAAAAAAATCTAATTTCCATTCATCCCATATTTTACCGACAGCGAATTCACACTTGGAATTAGATTGACAGCAAATGCTGCAAATTTATTTTTCGTATCACTGTGAAAAATAAAAATATCTCCGATTTTAACGTTTACAATTTGGGGTGACGATGCCATTTCGGTTGCAATTGATTTGGAAAGCCATTAAGTTTGAATTCATTACAACTTTTTTTACTTCTTGTGGAACTTGACAGACAATTAGATTTATTTCGTGATCGTTTTGACATCTGAAAACGAAACTAAATTTTAAAATGACATTTTTATAATTTGAATATTTTTTTATGCAGCGGAATAAAAATTAAATTTCGTATTTTCACTAACCAGAAAGTTAAAACACTTAACGAACACGTTTTAAATAAAAAATAACCTTTTCGACATCGTAATTTTAAGCATGCCTCGTCGTTAATTCATTCATCTATATATATGTGTGTCACAAATTGCGAAAGCCGAATGGCAGGTGAGGGTCTATCGATTTTTGAAATGTGGGTGTCCCTTTATCCTTGCACCAACAATAGGGCGACCTCAGTTTTACGATATATTTTTTTCCAATAAGAGAAATTAAAAAGGGCTCGTTTTTCATTGTTCGAGACTTCGTGACGCTATTTGCATTCAGGGTTCGCGCTTGACTTTTACGTTTCCGTAAATACGTAATCACGCGAATTTCGGACCTTGGTCGTTTTTTATGTTCGCTTTGAGGAGGTCGCTCGAAAAAGATCCACGTTCGTAAATATTAAACACAACCTTGCATTTAAAATTATTATGTATATATGACGTTAAAAAAAAAGCAATTATTTACATTGTTTTTTCCGTTAAGGATTGCCAAAGATTTTTTTATTAATTGTTGTTTACTTCAAATTTATATTATTTGAAGTTGAAATGTTTAAAGACCATCATGTGAACTGTTATTATTCTCATGGCAAAATTTGACGTTAATCCGTTAATTTTTAAATGACTCAATGAGACAAGCCCTTTGGGTATATCATATCTTTGGTATTATATATTATATTTATTTATTTATTTATTAAAATTATAACTATCGTGACCTGACAGGCAAACCCAATGCGTCATTATAGTCAAAAGTACTAATACAGCATAATACATACAAATATAAACAAGACAAAACAACAGACACAAATCACCTCAACAGGTGTGCATTGTCCCATACGAACTGAACCAAAACTCCATATGTGCAAGAGAAAATGTCAATATTACTATGGACAGAATTGAGCAGATAAATAGCCTTGGCCAGAGAAGAGTTGGCAAGTGCTCCAGTTCTAGACTTAACAGGCAAGAATAGTGGACGCGACCGAGAACTATAACCACCTTCAGGAGCCCACATTTGAAGCTGCTCGAGCACTGAAGGATTGTCTACGATGCCCTTGAGCAATTTCCAGAAGTGTTTAATTACATAAACACTTCTGCGAGTCGACAAAGAAACGTATCCCAGGGCTCCCAAAATAAAAGCACTGGGAAACAAGAACGGATAATACCCGTATTCCTTCAAGTATAAATATCAAAGAAATTTACGTTGTACTTTTTCCAGGTTCAATTCATTACATTGATTCATTACGCCTGGGATCCAAATGATGGAGCTAGTTTCTAGTATGCTGCGGACTAGAGTATCATAAAGAGTGCGCAATACTAAAGTATTCCTGAAGTAACGCGCATTTCTCAAGATAAAACCGAGCATTTTTAAGGATTTGCTATGAGTCTCTGCAATGTGCTGGCTAAATTTCCAACGTTCTTCGAAAGTCACTCCTAAATCCTTAGTTGAAAAAAACCTTTCCAGAAAATATCCGCCTAGATGGTAAGAATATTTTGCCGGCGTTAATGACCTTGAAAATGAAATTGTGTGACATTTCTTTACACTGACAGTCAATTGGTTATAGCAAGCCCATTTCCATATAGAGTTGAGATCCTCCTGTAGGTCGAGGAAATCAGAAATCGAATGTATTTTCTTGTAAATTTTCAAGTCATCTGCATATAATAAAGAATCTGAATGCTCTATTGCTGTTTCTATGTCATTAATGAACAATAAAAACAACAATGGACCCAAATTGGATCCTTGAGGTACTCCAGTAGGGGTCTTATATCGTTCTGAAAAGGAGTTATTATACTTGACGAATTGATATCTATTGGTCAAGTAATTTGAGAATAGATTTATGAGATCTTCAGAAAACCCGAAATTAGATAACTTTTTTACAAGTAAAGCATGGTTAACTTTATCAAATGCTTTTTCAAAATCTGTGTATACGACGTCCACTTGTACACCAGAGTCCAATGATTTTGAAACATAGTTAGACAAAACCATTAGATTAGTGACAGTGGATCGAGATTTACGGAAACCATGTTGTTGGTCGAGAAGCATACACCTGCAATAATTAAAAATGTATTTATGCAAAACAATTTCAAATAATTTTGCAGGTGATGAGATCAAAGCTATTGGCCTGTAATTGTCAATCTGAGATTTGGGACCCTTTTTATGAATCGGAGATACTTTTGAACATTTCCACAATTCTGGAAAACAAGAGGACAAGTTAAATTTTTAAATTCAAAAATAATAGATTTGTTCAAAATTTCTGTTGTTACACAACACAAGTTAAATAATAAAATGATTTAATTTTTGATTACTTATTTGTATTTCTAACCCAATTTTGTACAAATTATTAGCGTTTTAAGTACATTTTTAATCTGATTATGAATCATAATATTTTTTCAACAATATATGACGTAGAAGAAAAAAATTTTAACAAGTAATTCCAAGAAAGGAAAGTGTACAATATACTATTTTTTCTTTGGAAATCAATCGACCTCAATTGGTAAAACAGTTGAGAAACCTTGACCCAAATGAGAACCTATTTTTAATCTCTGGTTTTAATGAAATTCTATATTGATTGTTTTATTTACACTCATCTATACAACCATACATATAATGTGTATGCATAAGAAAATTAAACGCGGTGTTCGAAACCGATCCTGATTAAAAGTAAATAATCTAAAATTATACAAACACTGAATATAAAATGATAACCGTTGGTGTGAGGTAGTACAAACTTTGTTACATAACCAAATTTACATCAACCAAAAATTACATACGATAAATCAGCAAATAATTTAACATATATGTATGTAAATTTCAGTAGATAAAAAATGTTTCGTAAATACATTTGTACTGTTTATATTTTATACAGAACGTCTATCATCAGTATTCATAATAATAATAATAACAAAAAGATGAAGAAAGGCAATATTTTGATTACTATCATTTAATTTATCTCAGTCGTCACTCCTTTTTTCAATTTAAATTAATTTTATAAAATATAAATTATTTGTATACTTTTTATCAGGCAATCGAAACGTTATTTTTTTCGTTCCAGTTCAATTAAATATATATATATATATATATATATATACATACAATATATCGATTCGGTTCAGGTTTTCGTTCCGGAAAAATATCGGTTATTACGGTTTTTGGTTCAGCTTCGAGTGATTATTTTTTTAATTTGTATTAAATTTTTTTTAAATATGTTTTTTTTTGTCTAATTTTTGTACACGGTTAAAGTTATTCAATATTAATTCAATGTCTACATCTATAGAAATAAGAAATCTATATGTTTCTATTGCCGATTCTTTACTTTTTAAAAATCCTGTAAGTCTACCTTTTCATGGGATGTTTCACTAGATGATTGTGCTTGTTCATCTGTGATTGTAATTGATTTTTTTATAAATATAATTTGTTCCTAATATTTTTCAACAAAAAGGTATAGCTCTAGTTTTCGTTCCTACAAAAAAACCCGGGTTTTCCGACTTTAGATTAATTTCCGGTTTGAAGCCCTGGAAAATACTATCATAGAAAAAAAATATCTAAGCATTTTAAATCGTGGATGTTACTAATTTTTGCCAATGTGATTCAATTTTATATTATTAAAAATAATAGTATCTTTTCAAACAAAAATCGACGATATATAAAAAAAACAGACTAATAACAGATTTATTATTAGTGTGAAATTATACAAACATATTAAACGTGTGTATTATACACTAATATTTTCCCACTATATTATATACATATTTTACAAGCAATTAACATTTTTTAATTATTTGTTACTTCTGAATGTCTGTAAATATGCGCCCACCCAGAAAATGTATGGAAATTCTTAGAATCGAATATAATTCGACCGTATTTTTCGACCTTGGTCTCATTCGTGTTTTTATTGGAGAGTGCTACCTATTACAATATTTCATACGCAATCGACTTTCGTTTAATGTTTGTTCTAAAGTCTATGAAGCCCTAAATATACAGTTTCTTATTATTGCGAAATATCCAAATTGTTTTTTCCGCTATAAACTATCTATGTTTGGAATGAGCAAAATAATTACGCAATGAAACACAATAAATTCTATTCGTTATTCGTTAAATGACTCGTGACCTGTTAGTGGTACTGTGATGACGTAATTAATTAGTTACGTCATATTAAAATAATATTAAAAACAATAATCAATTTTGTAGCCACGCCACATTTTATTCAATACTATGAGGTTCTAATAATAATCATATCATCAAACCTCCGGTTATAGATATAAATAAATATAATTAATTGGAAAAGCGTCATTAATTTTTATTTTTGCACAATTTACATAAAAGCTCTAAACATTCCAACCTTGGAAGCATACGCGGATGCAGTAGCAATATCTCAAAGAGCACCATTTGTCGTTCTAATCAAGTTGTTTTTATAACTATTTAAAAATATTCCATTCGTATCTCTTAAGTGCTTCGTTTTTCCCATTGTTCTTAAACTGCGGAATAAAATCTAGCTTCTCAAATTCGTTTTTCGGACGAAATTATTTTTTAAAAGCCATACTTCGAATCATGAAATATTCTGTAAGTATTCAAAGAACGAAAATTTAATTTGGAAAATAGTGAGTCATTTTTTAAAATAGACGCGTGGTTTGCGGACCACTTTGTATTTATGAAGCTTGTGTTCCGAAGATTTAACTAAACTTCATTTGAAATTTAAGGGGTTCTATTCCATGGTAAACTTACTGTAAGTAACTATCTGCAAAGGTAGCAAAAGCACCCCAAGGTATTATTAAAAGAAAGGGTTACAACCGGTTTCCTTTAATATTCTAATATCACATAAAACCCACGTCTAGACACAGCCATAAAAGCTATGCGGAAACAAAAAACAGGTCTGAACTTCAGCAGAAAAGTTTCATAAAAAAGGACATCTCGGGGGTCATCTGGAGCTTTGCCAGGTTCACTGCCAGAAGTTTGATACTTTGTACGCCACGGGTCGATAACCGACGGGTGTTAGTTAATCAAACCGGCAAGGCGAAAATAAAGGAGGCTAAGGAAGTACAAGGAACCCGCAGAAATTTACAAAAGCTCTTTGAGCACAACGCACATCAAAGTCAAAGTACTTTATCAACAAATTATATTCATGGTTTATCTCTAGATGCCTCAAGATTGAGAGTAAATGATCGATTACTTTTAAATGCGTTTAATTAACTCCTTTTGACATTTTCATATACATAAATGGCATATTTGTCATTTTTCAGGAGAAACATTTAAATCATATGTTCGGTAAAATATTGTAATTAATTATACTGTTATAAAATGATTAGAAGTAATAGAAAATCAAGTTAACAACTGATTATTAAAGAGGCGCATTATTAAATGAAGCAAGGTTTTTTTAATTTATTATATTTGAGGCGCTAAACAGTTTCTCGTATGCAGATAGGAACTGCTTTTCAGGAAATGGTGACTTGTTGATGGAAATTTTGGAAAAGTTTTGATTTCAAGAAACCTCTTCTCTCCGTCGACCGCCAAATATGGCAACGGGTTCAAGTCATTGGCTACATTGGTTATTGTCAGCGAAGTACTGTGCATTACAGATAAGACATACGCCTTCGAGTTCGACACCGGGGCTTTGCCCTTGGTTTGTCAGACCTCCACAAGGCTCTTAGAGAGCCAGAAATCAGGTATTTAAAACCGATATTGAATGAGGATTTAATTAAAAAATATTTTCAATAATTATATTTAGAGAAAAATAGCAATGCGATTCACACAGGGCCGACCGCCAGCTCTATAGGGTAGTTAAAAATCAAAATAAAGGCCTAACATTTTCTTAAACTATTTTCAAACAATGTTGCTAAAAAAAACTAAAATTAAATATTTGAAAAAAATCTTAATTTATTTAAGCTTATATATGCTATAATACAATTATATTGAGCTTACTTATAAATTATTTTCGACAACATGTCAATTGCACTGGTTCTTTTTTATTAATGTTTAAAACTGCAAAATATTTTTTTAAATTATATATAGACAATAATTTTAAATTCATTAAAAAGGGATTGCACTGAAATTTAATAGTATATTTTTATTACTAGCAAGCGATGATGGTCTCATAGTAACTCTATGCACCTCGTTTTGCTCTTCAATGGACACTTTGGTTAGTTACTATTATATTCTTTGTTCTGTGGTTACCGCTTTTTAGCCGCTGTTTTTCAGCGTTGATCTACTAATTTTTATGTCATGAATGTGTATTTTATTAAATAATTTTAATACAATGAACAACTACTATCTATAACTATAACAAATACTATAAATTTTAAAATGCTTGTAGTTAATTTTAATTAATAATAAAATTATTAGCGAAAGATAATTTATGGTAAAGTAGTATTGGTGTATGATAGTTCAATGTGATAATATGTGGAGGGGGGGAGAAACTACATAAGCTGGGGCTGACCCTGAATGCACAAAGCTATAAATTCACTTAAAAAATCTAATAAAATAATACCTTTTTAAAAGAAACAGTTTTCTTGAAATAGTTATTAAAAGTTAACCCTTTTACAGCGGATGGCTTCTATAGAGGTGATAAAAAAAAAAACGCCAGTACTCATTAGACACTTAAAAATGTCATAAACCTTTGAGCCTAATTATATGGTTATTTAGTATAATTTAAGATTATTAAATCACTTGAATTTATTGAACCATATTTTTAAAAATACAGCATGAATATCAATCCTATCGATTAGCGGTGAAGTCAATTCGCGCAGCTGTTTACTTTTTGTATATTTGGCGTGCCGGGAAGACACCGAAATAAACTCTGCAAAGCACATTGCCTACGAATTATTATTGTCAATGGACAGAAGTCTTTTCATACAGATGTTTACTCTTTGTATGTTTAGCATGCTGGCAAACAATATTTACTAATTAAAGTGAACATTTTGATTGGATTCATATGCTTTCTTCTTGAAATACACAAAATATAATTTTTGGTAAACAGAAAATGGCAAACAAACCACGATTGTACGAGATTTTGTCGTACTTAATATGTACGATGTGAACAGGATAAGATATTATATATGTACTACAAAATCCAAATATTTACATTGAGTCAATATTCTAAAATATGGTTTTGATAAATAAAATATTTGTATGTGGCACTATTTTTAATACACAAAAAAATTATCCACGCAAAAAAGAGACTATAACGTTATTTATTGTATTTTAATGTTATAGGTTGCTGATCTTATTTGAAAATAAGATTAGCAAAAAAAAGCAGAGAGTGAAGAATTTTAGTGTACATGAACAGTCATATTGTTAAAGAGCAGTGAAAAAATAAAATCATTATTTGCACAGAGGGCCACCGTTGCTAAGAGTACACATGTGTACAAATATTTAACAACATGTATTGAATAAACGAATAATGGTAAAACGTATACAATTTTAGGTTGAATATTTTTTTTAATTATTAAAAAATCGTGGCTTATAGATCACAGCCCATTATAAACCCATGGCATCGAAAGGGTTAAGATAACTGGGTATTTAAATAGTAATAATAACTAACCTATAGTTACATTCAATTGAAGTAATCATCTGTTGAATTTCAAGCAAAATATATATATGCTTTAAAGTGTCCATTCAACAGTTAAATCGATCGAATACAACAGGTAACAGGTGTTCACTAAATTATCATATTAGTATTCAACTGGAAGACATAATTTAATAAAACTGAAACTCTTGAACTGAACAAGTGTTCCTATGGAACAATCGCTACAATATATTAGCACTCGCCTGTCATAAATATAATTCGTGACGTAAGTCCAGCGTATTAAACATTTGTTATTGACAACTAGGACCTGATGAGACCATAATCGAATCTAGTTGGTGCTACGTGCAAAATGGTCGGATATGTGTGCAATATGATTAATATTTTTGCGAAGAATTGTGTGCACGTAGCGTTAGCACAAGTAGTCACGTTCGCTTACGTTATCTGAGGTCAGCTACAAAAAAAACTGGTTAGGTACGAAGCAGTACTTTCGGTCCTTTTGAACCAAAGTTTTGAAACCAGTATTATCACCTCAAATCAACAAGGTGATAAAAAACCGAATCCATTTGGTCACAGAAGCAATCAGAAAAACCCATAGAACTAAAGTGCTACCTTATACACAATGTACATTTAGCCACGTAGCACAATTTTTTTCAAATGTAACCATTGTACGATAAATATCTTTTAACAACAGGATTTCGAATCAACCGGTTTTCCGAAAAAATGTGATAACTAGTTGATCACTGTCGATATTTGCTTGTATGTAAAATACGAACATTTATAAAAAACATAGACTGGATGGAAGACAGGCTTCTAAAATATTGTTTTATATTAACTATTCAATTTTTTGTTAGTTATAAATGATAATTGTCTATACATGGTGTCAGTTAACAAATTTTATTCTGCTGTAGAAGTCCCGTCTGGTTTAACCTTTAGAAGTCCAAAGACATGTACGTTATGCCCAAAAGGGTTTTAGGTGCTCCAACGGCGTTAAATCGCATGATATTGACAAACATTTGAAGCCCCTTAATTTTGTCCAGAAAATGACATACTATAAATCTTAATGAATTAGGATTATTACAACACATTAAAACATATTTTCGAATGAATTATAAACAAGTTATAAAATTAAAATGATGGGTATATCATAAAATGTAAAGAAGTTTCTAGGTAAAACTCACATTTACAACTATACCTAATTGTCATGATGTGTAAGTCTGCTAATCTGTTAGATCTCCATTCATGTATTGGCAAAAAATGCAAGTCAGAACATTTTCTTTGAATATATTGAATGAAAATGTAGTAACTATTGTCGTTTTCATATTTTATTTTGAAAATATAAAAAACAAGCAGATCAAATTTCGACTTTGTATGTATCGTATTTCAAATAATAATAAGCGCTTAAACAATCTTTCTGACATTCAAGTACTTCTAAAAATACTTCATATTCTAGTACCAATAAAAATCAATAAGACGACTGTATACAAAAACCTTTTTGTCCCATTTATTTATTTACTTTCATTCATTACATTGTAAAAAAATATTTTTAGAAATGTGTGCAGCAAATCTTTATTCTATTGGAACAATAAGTTTAGATAATAATCTAAACTGGACGCCTCCTAAATTTTTAAACCAGGAGCTAGAGCACCACTTCTCAATTTATTCAAATTAAATATACTCCTATATTATTCATTATTTTTTAACAATTACGATTTTTCGGAAGAACCTTATGAGAACGGAGTGCGTAGAAAATTGCAAATATGTTTGTTCAAAATGCGACATATTTTTTTCTAAGAGCAGATTTATGCGATAGAGATGTGATTTATTTCTGAAATTTATTTTTTTGCATATTTAATATTTATTTTAGAATATCGCAATATTTATTTTCGAAAAATTTATCTCTCGTACATTTATTAATTTAAAAGTAACGTTAATTAAATATAAGTTATAAATTTAATTTCGTGTTCCAATGAATTACAAGTACTTCTAATAGCAGATAACGGTCTTTCAGGGTGCTGATTTTTAAGATTAATATCGCCATTAAAAGATTTTTCAAAAGCACGTCTTACAGTTCCCTGACTAACAATACCCTCGCCAAATCACAAGTTAATATTTCTCGTGGCCACCGCATGGTATTTCAGTTTAAACTCGTACAAAAAAAGATACTATATTGCATACAAAACATGTGACTGCAAATAACAGCCCTAGTGGAATAAATAAAAAATATAGTTATTTACTAAACGCCTTTTTTTGACTGAATAAAAATCGCCCACTTAATACATTGCCTGATCTATAATATAGTGGAGAATCATAAAAAAAATGAATTATAATTTTATAGATCTACGCTAATTGTATAAATTTTTTGTTTTTTAAAATAATTTTTAACTCTTGATAACAGTCATATCACACTGCTTATCTGAAACAATATTGACGGGAAACTAATCTTTCCTCGAGATAAATGGATTTCTGATAAAACTAAACCGGGAAGTGGAAGTGTTATTTTTTCTCGGTATGTTTACTACTACTTCAATAGCGCTGCTATAAAACACGTATTTTGAGAGTCTAGTGCTTTATTTATTTCTTAAACGAGTATTTGTATAATAAATATTGTTTACAAAGTTAAAATGTATACTGAATAAACCAATCGTCGTGAAATTAAAACGTCCACATATTCTAACCAATTTTAATCCCACGTTACTTATGTTCCTCAAAGGAGCCAAAGCTTTTAATTCGAAATTATAACTGACCCTCCGGGTAGAGCCCTGCAGGGTCAAACGAAACGGCATTTTGTATTAATACTGTAAACGCACACATACACGGACCAGAAAGCCCTACGAAACAAACACTTCCCAGAATATAATGCTTTATTTGTAAGCAACCAGAAACTCCACCCATAGCAATATATTTACGTATGCTGAATAGAATCGAGGCAGGGCCGAATAAGTCGCATTATAGCGCTTGTACCGAACGCCTTCAAGGATGACTCGTAAGTATCAATTTGTAAAATGCATACATTACTCATCATGATTACTGCGTATAATGTAAGGTCGTATTGATGATAAAATATGCACGTGCCTTAATTGAGAAGCACAAAAGTAATACGTGTGTGAGTTATTCAAGAATTTAAATTTTCTCTATTTTATTGTTTGCATGTCGTTTAAGTTTGTTTGAGGAAAATGTCATGAATCAGGCCGCGCAGCGACAATTCCGCAGTTCTTATTTACGTTATTATTAATTGTTTAAAATAAACGAATCCATTAGATCATATTTTTATTTAATTTATTCTTTAACCCTTTCCACGCTATGTGCAGCATATGTATGTTAGGCTTCCGAGTCGGGTCACTAGCGCAAAGCGTATCATATGAACGGGTCATAAAACCGCGCGTTTTTAACGAAACTAGAGGAAGATAGTGGTCCATATGAGCTTACAAATTAGTTTGACTCATTGGAAACGATTTCATTATTATTACAATTTGAAGTGGAACAATGGCAGATTTAATGTAAAGTAAAATATTTCTTTCAATTGTTCGAATTTTCCGCGTTATCGTATTGCGCAACTGTATAGGGCTGCCACAATCAATTTATGGAAAAAAAAATTAAATAATAAATTAGTGACCAATTTAACCGTTTGAATGCCGTAAAGACGCCAGTGTCCGCTTACGAACGACGACATGAATGCCGCTAGGACGCGGGTGTCCGTTTCTAGTTTTGTATTTTTTTTTAATTATGAAATAATTTTTTTCAATACCTTATAAACTGTATTTAATTTTGTTCCTATAATAAATATCGGTTCACACAAAAGAACGAAAATTTTCAGAAATATTTTTTTAATATATTTATAAAATCATCTATATTTGTCAAAAAAATGCTTGGCATTCTTAGCATACACCGCCTAATTTCGCTTGAAATTAAAAGGGTTAATCACGAATATTATAAATATCTCAATCGACAGCCTCTAAAATAAAATATTTATTTTGGAATTATCTAATAAAAAAAGCATATGCTATAAAAAATGTATTTAAAATACATATATATTTAACCGTTTATATATATCAAAATGATGGCAAACAACTACTTTTATAGAGAATATTTGTTTAATGTTTGTCCACACCCTACACCTACAATAATGTTTGTTCACACCCAACAAAAAACATAAAAGAAGGTGCACGTCTAAATATATGTATTAAATATGTGACGTATTTTTACTACTACTATTTTTAGTGAAATTGTAATTTTTTTTTAAATACATACAATAGTAATATAATTTTTTTCAAATACAATAATAAAATTTAATTTATTTTGCAAATATATTTTGTCGATACAAAAGTTTAACGTTATCTGTAGATACGTGTAGCACGCCAAAATACTGACCATGCGCAACTTCCATAGAACTGTAAATCATTACTTTTGCACACAAAATGATTTAATCGGTTTTTGCATTCGATTTTACTATTTTTATAAATTTAAAAAACTGCCGATTCATTAACTTTCAGGCACAGAAAATAATACAGACGTGTGACATCGATTGTATTCGTATGGGTAATAAATATGTATAATTATAATATTACGTTATATAGGGTTGTGCCATCCCTATGCATTTCAGTCATGCGTATGTGTACGTGTGAGTGTGTGAGTCTATATTCACATGTGTGTGTGCCGCTATTGCACACACCGGATAATTTGAACGTTAATGTTTTTATTCTTGCCATATTATTTATATTAAAATTACAGATTTATTTATATTATATAGATCTTTATCATTTTTAAACAGTAAATTAAATTTACATTTTAAAAAATATATTTTTTAGATTTAAAAGATGATGAAATAAGCCAAAATTGGGTGTCGCATGGTCCATTAGACTTTAACGCCATTTCCAGTCGCTGTTTGATCGAATAATGTATGTAAAGTAAATAGAAACTTCAAGCGAAGGAATACCTTGGTCGTTTGCAATATCAATTAGTAAAAGTGAACCGATTCGCTAATAATTTACCGACGGAATAAATCAGTCAGCTCTTCAAAAACAAAGGAAACCTCGTCAAACAACACGACAGCGTGCTCACAATAGCGAAACGGTTCTCCAGTGCTTTATGGTAATGGATACCAAAAGAAGATCGCGATGTCATTCAATGTCAGCTAGTCCATGACTGCCACTATGCTTATGCAACGCATAAAATGTATAATCGATTTCGTAATCAACTACCGGGTCCTTTACCGCTAAACTTAGACTTCCCGTTTCTGCGGAAACAACGGGAAGTGATTAAGGAAGACTAAAAGGCGTATTCAAGAATCTGAGGCGCGAGAATTTTAATGAAGGGGGATTATGTCGGGAAGGAAGGCGCAAAAACGATTTTTGATTGATTTAATTTAATCGCCTTAATCAAATCTTCACAAACATTAAACCAACATTAGGTTAAAACGTAATTTTATGGATTATATATAGCACATTGGTAAACGTGTGGTGGAAAAGTCAGTGGTTTTCAATCTTCTTACACCTACGAATTGGTAGAAAGAGAACTATTTTGCGAACTGGCAAGGTTTATAATATGTTATTTTTTAAATCTAATATTAAAAAAACTATAGTTATTTAAAATAATGGACATCCGAGCAATAAAAATGCCGTTAGTCAAGTCAAGAATATTATTTTAAAAAGAAGCTTTAAGAGACGTAGCTCTTCATTGACGTCCTATTGGTTTATCTTTTTGGTCAAAAAGATTTGAGCGGGACGCCACCAAAAAAATTGAATACAATGGACTAGCGATATGATGCCAAAATTTCCCTTGCGACGCAATTACCGCTTTTAAAACGGTAAACCTAGACCTTCTAAGACCCTAGGCCTAGTCTTCTAGACACATAAGAAAGTATCCTTCCACTCTGATAATCAGATTAATTCAGTTAAGCTAAGAGTTAACTAAGATTCATAACGACTTGTGAAATTTGAGACGCAATCACGGCACAAACTATCGAGTAACTGTTGAACTTCTTCCCTTAGTTCAAAAAGACGTAGATGTAATAACTTAATATCAATAGATACCTCACTTCTCTGCGGAAAAGATGTTATTAGGTGTTCCTAGTAGATCGTTATTGATCAATAATTAGAGGGGTAACGTTCGTACAAACTCTGATGCATTTCCCTTATCTGAACTATTGGTCCGTCTAGGTAACTTGAAACAATATAAGTTCTTCCACCTTACGAAACAAAGTATAATATCATAGCTACACACGTCAATTGATTCATTGCGTGTCTTTATCCCCTCTACAGTACTACTACACTACTACTCATTCTTTACTATCGATGGCCATGCCAACAATTCTCA